>NC_029775.3:3573950-3581871 GCF_000817695.3 Arachis duranensis | reverse complement strand
TGAAATTAGATTAATTTTTTTGGATTTTTTTAATTGAATTTTTTTTATTAGTTGAATACACCACTAATTGATTTTCTATATTTTCTCTTTTTAAATTGAATTTTTATTATAAAATATTATTCAGATATTAAAATCAGCTACTAAAATCAGTTATCAATATATTTGTGTATAAATATGTAGTTTAATTTATTTTCAATATGTATTTATATTCTAATATGTATTTTATACTAGTTATTGACTTTAATAGCTGATTTTGATATACACGTAGTATAATCATTTTTATTATAACTAATACTAAGTAACCAATAAATATTATCATTTTAAACTAGTATTTAGCTAGCAATAATATGCACATATGTTTGCAGGTATTTGCACATATAAAAAAATAATTTTTATATATATTTATTAAAAATTTACATACATAAATTAATATAATTTTCACTAATATTTTTTTAAAATTTACACCTATAAATTAATTGCATTTATTTATTAAAGACACTTTAATATTTATACTAGCAAAATAATAATTAAAATTACTAAAATTTGACAGACTCCCAAAATTTTCATTTTATTATATGAAAGTTTAGAAGATCAGCATTTTTATTAAAATTTAGCTAACACTTAACTAACAAAAGAAAAGTAAATAATCTCATACCATTAATAAAATTTTACATCATTAAAAATATCCATAATAACTAATTAATAACTACAAATCACAAAATTTATTATTTTTAATCACCAACAAATTTTTATGATTTTATCAATTAATTATTATTATTATTTTTAATGGTGTGAAATTTTATCATATTTACTCACTTTTTCTTTTCATGTTAAGTGACTATAGACTTTCTCTATTATATATATGAGAAGAAGTGAGAAACAAAAATCATAGCACACTTGCCCGGTGGCTCCGACAACGGTCACAGTTTCTCCGGGAGCAACCGTGCTCCGATCCACTCATGGGGGACACAACGACGACCACCACCACTGATGATGAGGACCAACCACCAACCAGCAAACGCCACCTGAGCTCCTCCTCTTCCATTTCCGACCACCGCCCACTGCCGAACATTCCCTTCGATATCGTAGCCAAAATCCTCCTGAATCTGCCGGTGAAGTCCCTCCTCCGTTTCAAGTCCACATGCAAGTCTTGGAACGAGTTCATCTCCGATCCTCAGTTTGCCAAGGACCATCTCCGAGCCTCAGCTTCGGACCCCAACCCCAACCGCAACCGCTTCCTTGTAACCTTCAAAACCTTACGGATCAACAACGAGTCACAACCGTACCTCAGAGACTACCCCATCTCCTCCGTGTTAGACGGGTCCGAAGCCACCGCCGCCCCCGCGCGTAACAAGTTCCCCTGCTTGGAGAGCAGGACGAAGTTCCTGTGCGGCTCTTGTGACGGCATGATCTGCATGGCCACGAATCCAAGCTGGCCCATCGTTTGGAACCCTTCCACCGGAAAGTTCAAGGAACTTCCACCTGTCTCTGCAGCTGACGGCGGCCTTGTGTACGGCTTCGGCTACGATCATATCGGTGACGGTTACAAGGTGGTGGCAACCTTAGACTTGTCAAACATTCGTCTTGCTGCGAATCGTAATGATTACCAATTCGATAACTTTGTTTATACCTTGGGTACCGATTCTTGGAGACAGATCCATGGATTTGCAGGCTTGGTGGTGAAAGACAGTTCAGGGAAATTCGTGAATGGCACTCTTAATTGGTTGGCTTGTGATGCAAACAACTTGGCTGTGGTTCGTGTCCTTTCTCTTGATTTGGCGACGGAGCAGTATCAAACACTGATTATTACTCCCGTTGAAGGAAGACCCGATATAGAGGTTAGATGGTTGCGCTCCGCCGTGTTAAAGGGGTGCTTGTGCATCGTGGCGGAACGAGACATGGTTGCTGACTACTTCGTCATGAAGGAATATGGGAATGCTGGTTCTTGGAATTTGATGTTCAGGATCCCTTATGCGAACGTGCTTCCTGAATTTTTCAGCTTTCACATGGCTCCGATTTGGGTTTCTGAGGAAGGAGATGAGATTTTGTTGGCATATTTGGGAATGTTGAGTGTTTACAGTACCAGAAATGGCGGGTCTTTTAAAGCTGCTGGGATTGGGTTATTCAGAGGTTCCATGCTTGCAGCTGCTTATACTGAGACTTTGATGTCACCTTCTTGAGTCTTATGTTCAGGTTCTTAATAATCGTTTTGCTGATTCAGAATAAAGGAAACAATTTGTTGTTTCTTCTCTTTTGTTTTATGTTCTGCAATTGCAAATCATGGTTGTTGTAGTACATTTCATCATGTAGTTAACAATTTTGTACTGCATGAGAGAATTATTGTTACTACAAACTGTGTTTAAGTTAAATTTTATGGATTTTCAGTTTTTATAACAAGTTTCAAGACTGCTTCTTAAAGTTATTTATACTTTCTAGTTAGTTAATAGGGTAAATATATATCATTTTCGACTCCTAACAATTTTTCTATAAGACATAGCACACTTTAATTATTCTTAAATCTTAATCTGTTCTCATCCATTAACAAAAATAGACTGATCGACCCTTGCTACTGGTTGGCAAATGGTTATCTATCTGACATGTCAAGTTAAATCTGAGATGTTAATTGATAATGTCAGGTGTCAATTCCAAATAGTTATAAGGACTAAAAATTCTCCTTTTTTTCCGTCCTGTTTTTCCTCTTTTTCAGAACTATTATCATCATTTTCCGTTTCCACAACCTTAAATCGCTTTTTGCATTAATCTTAAAAATATCAATAAAACTAGTAATTCATAAATCATTAACATACACTTTATATATACAAGAAAATAAGATTTGGGATCAAACAGAATACCTCGACGACAAACTTAAATGCCTCACCAGATGTCACGTGAGACTCTTATCAGTGTGAAGTAATAGCGCCAACTGCTGGTAGCGCTTGCGAAGGACAAGACAGGGACAAAAGACTCAACACTCAAGACGGCATCAGTCAGCGAAAGGGGAGTTGTTAGTAGCGGCGGCTTGAAAGACGATCAGGGCGAGGATCTTGGTGATGGTGGGAAGATTTGAGGTGAGGCTATGGACGTGCTTGGTATAGTTGAAGTCTTTGGAGAAAGAGAAGTTAGACTCCGCCAGAGATTTGATGCAGATAAGTGGTGCTGATGAGCTCTGGTTCAGTGAGCTTGAAAGAGACAAGGACGAGCTATTGAAGAAGGTTGGGTGAGGACGAGAAGGAGAATAGAAGGAAAAAAGAACCATAGTGGTGGTGGTTGTTAGTGGCGAAACAGAGGGAGAAGATGGTAGTTTTAGAGATGGCGCAACAGAGGAAGAAAAGGAGAAAGAAGAAAGAAAATGGAAGAAGAAAAGAGAGGTTGGTTCGGTGATGGTGGTACAACGGTAATGGTGGTAAAGATGAAGCTCGATGATGATGGTGATGGAAATGATTGTGATTGGCCAAGAGAAAGAAGAAGAAGAGGAGAAAGAAAAGAGAGGAAAAAAAAGAAAAAAATAGAGAAAAAAATGAGGAATTGATTAAAATTTAAGAATGATTAAAAAGCATTATGACTTATAAAAAAAAAGTTAGAGGTTGATGAAAAAATATTTATCCTATTTAATATGATTTTTTGGTATCCAAAACCTAGTCAAATGTTTGTTAACATACAAAATTTAGTAGATTCGGCGGGTATTGCTTGGAGAGCATTGTTTTCAATTAAGAGAAGTGCTAGAGGACCAACAATTTTTGTGATTTGTAGCTATCAAATAGCCATCAATGATAATTTTAATGGTGTAAGATTGGTGTGAAATTTCATCTAATGGCTCACTTTTCTTTACTGGTTACATACTGGCCAAAATTTAATAAAGTTGCTAGCTTCCTAGACTTTTCTTTCAATTAAACATGGTCTGAGGATTGACCTAAGTTGGCCGATTCGATCAGGTATCCGACCATTGTGAGCAAATTAAAAAAAATTTAAAAATTTGATGAGACCATCAAATTGTTTCAAGTTTTTGAGCGTCAATTAATTTAAAATAATAAAATATACATATGATAAAATTGTAAAAGAATAAGAAAAAAAATGAAAAAAAATTTATTGATTGTTAATTAATTGAATTATAAATTATGAAGACAACTATCTATATATATATATATCATTGACTTATGAAAGATAAAAGTAAATAAAGATAAAATAAGAACAAATAAACATAAGATAAATATAAGATAAGATAAAATAATAAAGACTAGAATTATAACTGAATTTCTGTATTCTGTTGGGCTAAATTTGTAGGCCACAAAACTTCTTTATTGTTGTCATGTGTTGAGGTGAAAGAGTAGTTTAATACGCCCCCGCAAGCTGGTGGATGGAAGACGTCAATAATCCACAGCTTGGATAAGTTCCGATGAAATTGTCGAGGAAGACACGTCCGACGTGGTGATGCAGAGGGAGATGCGTGCGGTGGAGTTAGGGCTGCCGACGACAAAAATATAAAAGAAGATAATGTGCTTGAGGGAGAGAGAGCAAGCAACAATCTTAAAAAAAAAGCGCGTAGATCACGATAAGATTGATCTTCAGAGGGCGCGTATGGTGCAATAAGAGTATTCTTTAGAGAGCGCGTAGAGCGCAATAAAAGAGGGCGCGTAGAGCGCAATAAGAGAGGGTGCGTACAACGCGGTTAGAAAGAGGGCACGTAGAGCGCGATAAAAAAAGAAGGCGCGTGGAGCGCAATAATAATGCATATGGAATTGCTAAAACAGAGTGCAGATTGAACTGCTAAAACATAATGTAGACATGACTGCTAAAACAGAATGCAGATAAAATTGTCGGAAGAATGCGCAAATAGAACTACCGAAGAAGGCACAGATAGGCCATAGTGACTATTCCATGAATGATTGTTGTTTCCTGTTATAACAGGGTAACTAAGACTGATATTGAATTTTTACTTGGATGGATGTAATAGAGATTGGTTAGATTCTGAGTTAAATAGGAAGATTGATTATTCATTGTGGGGGGAGGTTGAAAAAGAAGCAAATTGATTTTTGTAAGAACCCGATTTTCGGTAAACAGACTTTTCTGGCTATTTTAAAATTTATTTCACAAAATCTCGAATCACGGACCAATAAAAAATAGTGAGGCCGACCCAATGGTAAAAAAAAAGAAAATTAAAAAAAGGAATGAAAAAGAAAAAAATTAAAATTAAAAAGAAAAAGGCATTAATATGGTCAAAATTGACTTTATGAGGGTAATTAATACCCCTAAGTCAAGTTTGACTAGTAAATAATAAATATTAACTTACCATTAGTTTATTTTTCTCACTAGAGACTTTTTGAGTCGGGAATTCACTTTTAATGACGGTTTTGCGTGCGTCGAGAAAAACTATAGTAATCGAAAATCTCGGAATCAGTGGTCAAAATAATTTTTACCCAACTAAATGTCCCTCAAAATTTATATTAGTCATCTATTCATGATTTACTCCTTTAAGAATAAATATTAGTCATTAATTATTGCCACTAAATCTTGGGAATACTCCTTTAAGGACTCAAACCATACAAACACAAACTATTGCCCGTCTTCGCTAATTCTTGCATTTATATCGAAATTTCGGCTAGGTAAACCCATGTTCTTCCTCTTTCCTTTTCTATTTTAAAAAATAGTAGCCATGATAAATTCTTACTCTCCTCCATGCATAGAGAACTCCTCTTGAAGCACCATGGAGCACGCCTAAGGAGTTAGAAAGATTCGAGCTCAAAGTGATTGAATTTCGATGTTTTTGCGACAATTTTGGCCAAAAAACGAAGTTGCACCATCATCAGCTGTACTTCTGCCCTTGTGTTCATATTTTGCAGTGTGTGAAAGGTCTAATAATTGAATTACATAAGAGGTAAGGGTTAGGATTAGTTAGAGTATGTTTGTGCTTGTTTTTGGTGTTTTTATGAACCACTTTGTAGTGATTTTGTGCTTAATTCTTAATTCTAAAAATTCAGTTATGCTTCTATGTTTTGGAATGTTATTTGAGTGATATATGAAGCTTATTTGTCTCTGAAAATTGTATGAAACCACTGAAATTATTTGGAGCACTTGGAGTTTAAGTTTCAAGCTTTAAAAGTTACTAAAAGTGGATAAAAATAAAAAAATACATCCCTAAAAATTCAGCCACTAAATAATCATGAAAGTCACGTGTATAAGGGTTAAAAAGAGGTTAAAAAACTGATTTTAATCCTATGGAATAAAGGTGTAAAAGTAAAAAAAGTGTGAAAAATATAATTTTAATGAAAAATAAATAAAATTCTAAACTTAGCATCATTAGGGGGTAAAATAATAATTATATAAATTAATTGGGTCAAAATTATAATTAAATAAAGTTTCGGGCCTAAATAAAAGTTTTAGAAAAAATAAAATTAAAACAGTAAAAAGTGGTACCTAGAATAAGTAAATAAATTAATAAGGGGTAAAATGATCTTTTAGATCCCTAAGGGTAGAATTGCTTTAATTAAAAGTATTGTGGATAATTTAGTCGTAAAAAAATATTAGGATTAACCTAGTAACATTTTGACCCTAAATCAGGTTAAACGGTAAAACTAGAATGTTTAGGGGCATTTTAGTAATTTTAGGCATAAAGTCAAATTAAAAATTAGTAATTGCATTAATGAAGGATAAGAAATTAGTAATTGAATTAATGAAGGATAAGAAGGTCTTTTAGGAAAAAATATGAGGGTAAAATGATGAAGTAATAACACTAGCGGTGAAAGCGTCACTAAAAGCTTAAAGAAAACTAGAAAAACGAAGTTATGTACAAAAGGGGTAAAATTGAAAATGTACAAAAATACCAAGGGCAAAATAGTAAAATATGTGACAAGGTTGATATATTTTAAGAAAGGATCGGGCACAAATTTTATTTAAAAAAGAAGGGTAGAGAAGTCCCTTAAATATAAAGTTTATTGAGATGTGTCGCGAAAAAAGAACTGTAAACCCCAAGATGTTAGAGGTTGTTCGGAGACGGGTATTTACCCACTAACTGCTAAAACTATGTTTTCCCTTTGTGCGTATATTATGGCGTCAAGCTTTGCGACGATTGCCTGTTGTCACGGACTGATAGTATATTTAACCACATCGACATGTATGCACAGACGGATGCAATTGAGAAACCATATCTAGGACTAGTTCCTAGGTAACGTCGGGTTGTGGGTAGTCAACCGATGCATGAGCTCATGGCCTGCATAGGACCAGTCATGCATCATACTTGGTTAATACATTCTCTATGTTTGTGATTGCTTACTTGTACATGTGTTTGTATTTTGTCTCCGCTTCTTGTATTATGTGCTTGGTTACTATTCTACTATATACTTGTGCTTGTACTTATTTGTGTGACTTACCGATCTAAATGGGCGAAATCTTAGACTTAGACTGCGGAATTCCTTAGGTTTTCTTGTGTAGTACCCTGCTGGGAACCTTAGGTTCTCACCCCTTACTTCCCTATTCCACAGATGCAAACCAGCGAGATCTTCTTTGAGTTTTCAGTCTTGGGACTAGCGAGCAGTAGTAGCACTACTGGAAGGTCAGAGCGACTTCTCTTATTTCCACACAGTACTTTCATGTTTCTTCAATTACCTGGGATCGATGACCAGCAGTAATTATAATAATAGCAAACTAGCAGTTGTAGTAGTAGTTGTCTTTGCCTTCGCTCTGTATAGACTTTTAGAGGGTTAGGTGATTTTGTAAATACATATGTAAACAAGTTAGAATGGGTTCGAGACTAGAGTAGGGATGGCAAAAATTCCCAACAATGCGGGTATCTGCGAAAATTTACCTGCTGGAGAGTAGATATTGGGACAGTTTTGTACCCGCGGGGACGGGGGCGGGGACCCGTTTATTATACAGGGCGGAGATAGGGATAGAGGTCCCCGCCCGTGGAGACCCGTTTAATCCCCAT
>NC_029775.3:3531552-3573908 GCF_000817695.3 Arachis duranensis | reverse complement strand
CCCCACCTAACTGAAGAGAAGTCGTTGCCGCCGCCAGATCCAGCCGAGGCAGAAGCTTCGCCGTCTCCGCCGCGTCAAAGCCTCTTCGCCGGTAAGTTAGCCTCTGATTTATTGATTCCTTGGACCTTTTGTGATTTATGCTTCTTTTGTTTATGTGATTTTTGAAATTTTATATGATTTTTGAGATTTTATTTCTCTAAGTTATGTGATTCTTGTGATTTTCTGAGTTCTATTATTCTATTTATGTGATTTCTTATTTTTGTCATTTTATTTCTTGATTCTTGTAATTTTTTGTGATTTTTTCTGAGATTCTATTTAACTAATTTATGCAATATTTGTGATTTCTATTATTTTATTTCAGTATTTTTTGTGATTTTCTGATTTATGTGATTTTCTATTTATGTGACTTGTGATTCTGATTTCTGGGATTTTATTTCTTGAATCTTGAGATTGTTTGTGATTGCTATGATTTTATTTTTGTGATTCTTGGAATTTTCTGTGATTGCTGGGATTTTATTTTTGTGATTCTTGAAATTTTATGTGATTCTTAGGATATTATTGTTGATTTATTATATAATTTTAACTTTTAATTATTATTATTTTTTTTATGTAGGAGGTAAACAAATTGGAATCTACCTTGCACGATGAAAGTCTTCTCTTAAAATGTGAAAAATATGTTTAGTATTTGGATATGTTTATTTATGAAGGTTTTTTTTTTTAATTTTTTCTCAATTTTTTTTAATTTTTTCGATTTTATTTTAAAAATCCACGGATATCCGCGGATACCCAAGTCCCCGACGGATACGAGGTCCCCGTTACTCGTGACGGAGACGGGACGGGGACGGGGACAGGTAATGGAGGCGGAGGGTGGGGGGCGGGGGGCATGTTCCCGCCCCATGGGGACCTGTTGCCATCCCTAAACTAGAGTGACTTTTGTGAGTCGAGGCCTGTTAGTATAAATATAGAGTTTGTAAATATTTTCATAAATAAGCAATGACATAACCCAATGTGAATCATGATGTACTGAATGAGCCTTCAGACATATTTGTATGATATTACTATGTTTTCTGTATTTTCTATGCATCATGTATATATTATTTATTTAACTATTATCTATTTCGTTATATCTATATATCTGACATGCGATCTCGACTAGTGCTACAGGCTCATATGTATATATTTAATATAAGGTCTAGAATTTCTAAGAAAAGTCGTGAAGTAGTGCCTAGCGGCTAGGATTGGTCATGACATGCTAAAAGTTGGGTCGTTACAATTTCTCACCGGAAAGATGATAGCTTATGTATCCTCTTTAAGGAGGATACTAAGCAGGGACGGATTTATGTTGAAGGGAGTGGGGGCAAGTGCCGCCAGTAGAATTTAAAAATTTGTTAATTAATACATAGTAAAAAAATTATTTGCCCCCATTATATAATCAAATTTGACCCCACTACAAGTGAATTTCACTCATTAACATCAATGATAAAAAAATAAATAACAATTCAAAATTCAAATGAATTTGTTACAATAACATTTAAAAAAAAAATAATTATAGATTTGTTATTTTATAATTGTGACTAATAAATAAATTTAAAATTTGAAAAATATGTTTGTATACTCAGTGAATAGTACTATTATGCTGTGGATATATATTATATATATTTGATTATTTTTTAAAATAGAGGTAACTACTAATTTGATATCTAAAAGATTTAAACGCAGACAAAATAATCGTTAAATAATTTAAAAATTGTGATAAAAATAACTAATAAATATTATATTTATTAAAAGTGACAGTTTCTCAGCCTGGCTTATTTGAGTTTTTTACCCTAATAATTATGTCTAACTTATTTGTGTTTGAAAATTATTTTTATGAAATTATTATTAAATTAGTTATAAAGTTTTTTGAAAAATTAGCTGTTAAAGATAAATTTGTATTCGAAAATTTTTAAGATAAATTTGAGACAAACTAAAATTTAAGGATATTTTTTAAATTTTTAACAAACTTTAAAAACAACAAATATATTTTATATGAAACTTAAAAAGTAAAATTTTAAATTATATATTATTATTTAAATTATTATTTTAATATTTTAATTTATCGATTAGATAATTTAAAGACTAATTATATTTTATAATAATAAAGTATAATTATAAAAATTATTATCATATTATGTATATTTTGCCTCCACTCACAAAATTTTCTAGATCCGTCACTAATACTAAGTCTCTGATACCATGATAAAATTGTGAAAGAATAGGAAAAGAAAAAAAAGATGAAGAAATTTTTATTGATTGTTTATTGATTGAATTAAACTGAATTGTAAATTATGATGGTAAAATTAAACAGAATAACATTGGCTTATGAAAGATAAAAGCAAATAAAGATAAGATAAGAACAAATAAATATAAGAGAAAGATAAGATAAGACAAAATAATAAAGACTAAAATTATAACTGAACTTATGTATTCTGTTGAGTTGAATTTGTGGACTATGAAACTTCTTTATTGTTGTCATCGACTAAAATAAAAGAGTAATTTAATAACGTATATTTTATATATAAATATATTATTTTATTAAACCTTTGCCGAACCTTCACTTCAAAGTTTTGAGCTTTTTAATTCTACTAGCTTAATGACAAGTTCTATTTTCGACAATTAATTACCATCAGTTCACGAGAAAACTGTCTTGTAAAACATATATAGAACACAATCTATAAAACGAAGATTCAGGATTTTCTTAATTTAGAATTGGAATTAAAAGGTGGCAAATAATAATGGCCGTTAGAGTTTGAAATTCATACATCATTATTGTTATCATCACATCTCAAGTTTGTCAGGTTAAACTTTTCTGTTTTCTGATATTGTCATATTAGAATTAACATTTAGATGTATTAGCTATCTCACTGGTATGTTTGTTTCATAAAATATTTGCTAACTGCAACATAGAATTAAATTAGGCAGCTTATCATCTTCTAACTTGATAGTTGCTTTGGAAATATATTAGTATCAATGAGCATTAATGCATTATATTAGGGTATTACGCTTAATTATCTTTCACTTTTTAATGGTACATTGATGAATGCTGCACA
This sequence comes from Arachis duranensis, assembly GCF_000817695.3. Taxonomy (NCBI): domain Eukaryota; kingdom Viridiplantae; phylum Streptophyta; class Magnoliopsida; order Fabales; family Fabaceae; genus Arachis; species Arachis duranensis. The sequence continues at coordinate 3,570,819 of NC_029775.3, read as the reverse complement.
ATTTTCTTGTAAAACATTGAGCATGATTTACAAGATAATAATGAAGATTTAGATGTGCAAGAATCCTAATATAGAACACAAATGTTATGATTAGAGTTTATTAATTGTGCAACTTCTAGATTTTTGTTTCTTACCATCCTACTAGAAATGGATATGTATACAATAATAATTATTAGCAATTGGTATTTGTTTCTATTTATTGGTCTTGAATCTGATAAGGGTTGCCCTAATTTGCTAGTGACTAGTGTTCCACAATACCATAAACCATCTTACGATGTTATGGAGCACAACATACGCAGACTAATTATACTTTGTAACTTTTGACCAACATATCTCGGTGCATAGGAGCTGTTTTTCTTGTTTTTGATTTGTGTTTTTTGTCTAGGGTTTGTATGACTGTCGTTAATAGTGGCTGTTATTACTAATGACATGAATATGGCTGAAAAAAACTTAGTTTACTGTACTATTTATTTTTTCTGTGTATTTTTACTATGAAAAAGTATAAAAAATTAAACAACTTAATTAATAATTAATTTTAAATTATTTTTTAAATTTAAAATTTGATTAATTGACATTAATAATATTTTTAAATTAAAATTTACTCTAATTTATTTTTACTTCCACTCACTATTTACTACACAAAACCACAAATCTAAATCCCTCTCCCTAATGCCCTACGCTACCGCAGTTTTGTCGCACCGCCACTTCACCGTCCTCGCGCGGCATCGCTGGTCGTCCTTGAATCCTTCTCCACCACCTCATATGCCGTTCGCGCAGGAAGGACAATCATCGTGTAACACCATACCATATAGAGATTTACACCTAGGATGTAAAACAAAGGTGGCGAGACGCCACGACCCCTAAAAGAAAAATTTATATATAATAGTATTGAAAATGATATAATAAACTAGGAGTCTTGAAAAATAGGTGAAACAAAAATCGTAAAAATAAAAGCTCAGGAAATGTAATTACTTGCGTGAGAAGAAAACTAAAGTTCGTTAGCATAAATATATAAATGACAAGAGTAGAGGGTCAAGGGTACAAAATAACAAGCTCCTAACTTAGCCTTCGAAGCCAAGGCTGGCCGGAGAGTATTTACATACATATAAACATAACCCGATATCCAAAAATACATATATAAAACCCTAGTGCTCCATAATCCTCTAAGAGGAGCAAAATAAACAAGTATATCAGAGGAGAATCTATATATACATTTATCAAAAGATCAAAAGAAACCCCAAAAGAAACCACTTCGCTGCAGAGTTCCAGACGCCTAGCGAGGTGCCTCTTGACCTGCATCTGAAAAACAATAACACAGTATAGGGTGAGAATCGGAAGTTCTCATCATGGTAGAGGTGCCACGCACATAACTTTTCCATTTTAAATCATTTTTCCCCGTTCTTCGAACGACGTAAACTTCACGGACCCAATTTTCATATAAAACAAATTTGAAACGATTTGGGGGTCCGGTAGCCAAGTTATGGCCCCCCAAAATTCGTCAAAAAAACCAATTTTTTACAAAACTTCAAAAACCTCATTTTCCGTACAAACCAAACCTAATTTTCAACTTTCTTACACATGCTCAACACTACAATATACCAATTTAATTACCACAGCCTTCCTTTCCTTTAAAACTTACTTTACCATTTCTACAACCATCAACATAACATACCTTCATCAATACCATATCCTACCTTTTCTCAATTTCAACAAAATCATGCATCAACAAGGTTCTCATTCATCTAATCAACATATATACATACACTCATCATCATCAAAACTTTATTTACCATTTGTCCAGCAAAGGTCACTAAGCATTAAACATATTCATATGTTCTAACCTATCCTATGGTCATCTAGCCTAAGTTTTCACACGACATTATATATTATATACGCGAAACCTAAATCATACCTTGGCCGATTTCCACGTATTATCCAAAACAACCCCGCTAATGCACCGAACATAGCCCCAAGAGGTCCGAAATCACCAAGGCAACATCACCCAGCCTCCACCAAGTCTCAAGTGTCCACAAATCAAGCTCAAATTCCTATACACATCAACCTAATTCACATATATGACACATTCATACCCAAAATTCAATACCTAATATACCCAACACACAAAATTAAAGAATTAACTAGAGTTCTATAATTCTCACCTTACCCAAATGCCATATAAGCAAGAGTGAATATTTTTTGCAAACTAATTCGAACCTAAACATCGAAATTTAACAATTTTCAATACCTTTGTTCATAGATTTTGAAACTGAAACTGAAGAAATTGAGGAAGAAAACGTGGCTTCCTTACCTCACAAAGTTTCGGGCTTTGTAGAGCTCGATGACGCAAATGCGTGGCCGCAAATGGTGCGGCAATCAGAGCTTCACATCAAAAGTTACATGAATTTGAATGAAATCAAGGGTTTTTGTGAATTTGATTTCCTTCTTCTCCCTTGTGCTGAGCTTCAGTGTTCTTTGCATGCAGAGGAGGAATAAGTGAGCTAAAGCTCACTTAAATGAGTGGATTGGTTGGGCCCATGGGCTCAGTTCGACCAGTTCGATCCGTTCGGCTTAATTTTGGGCCAAATTCTTTGAAATTAGTGTCAAAATTCTCGTTTTAATGAGCTCTATCCTATTTTACTATAAAATTCACATTTCTAATTTTTTTATTAAAAATTAATTTATTGACTAATTATTCGCTAATTTTTCGGGGTTTACACATCGCGCTTCTACTTCACCCTCCTCGCGTCTCATCGCGAATCGTCCGTGCAGCACTCTCACATATCTTCACTCACACCCACTCCGCTCACCTGACGCATCCTCGCCGCTCGCGACTCCTCATCCCCATTGCTCACATTCTCTAATTTTGCAATTCTATCCATGCTTGCACTGGCCCTTCCTTCCTTGCCGATTGCAAGGGATCCGTAGACAAGGTAACGCCGCTTTTGTTACTCTTTCTTTGTACAATTTATTTCTTTTCTACTTAGGGTTCTTCATTCCTTCTTTATTAGATTCTAGTAATCAGAATTCAATTTAGGATAATTCATTCTTCTAAATTTGACTAATTATTATGCATTTGTGAATGAAGGTGAATGCTGGGGATTTACTGAATACATTTAACCTTTGATTTCATAATTATTGATAGTGCTTACTTGGTTTCTATATTTTTTATAGGCTCTGGGATGTTTCTGATTGAATAATGTGTCTTTGCTTATGGCTGAATGCACCACCAAAGAGTGATGTACCAATCATTGAACTTGATATGCTCAATGGAGCTGATGGCCTTATCTTCAGATTCCCCACGCAGTTCAGAATGATGGCTGCCCAGTTCATGGATTTTTTTGACAAAACCAGACCTCTTTGATTGCAACAAGCCCTTGTAGGCAAGCCTACTAGACTCTTCTACAGCACCAGTTCGCAAAGCGGTGGACAAGAAACAACATTGTAAGAAAACAAGCTTCTATATATATCTTAACCCTGTTCCTTATTAGATATCACTGTGTACTTATTAGTTGCTGATCAAACTTGTCATGATTTATGTATAGCCTTACTCCTTTAATTATGCAGGCACATCATGGAATGATATATGTTCCCATCGGATACACGTTCGACCATTGCATGTTCGAGATGAAAGAAGAGAAAGGTGGAAGCCCTTATGGAGCAGTGACTTATGCTGGTGATGGAACAAGGCAGGTTTCTGAGATTGAATTGCTGCAAGCATTCCATCAGGAGAATATTCTTGCCACTATCACCAAGAAACTCAAGGATGCTACATAAAGCATATAATGTTTTTGCCTCAGTGAAAGGAACACTATACCACTCCAATGATTGAAAGTTTTTGGCAATTTTTTGTTTTCAAGGTGATATTAATTTGTATGGAGTTCTATTCTAGTATTTCTTGTCATTTTTTCTATTTTGTGTTTATCAAGCACATAAATAGATTAAAGTTTAATTTTAGTCCTTTAAACTTTATAAATTAGTCACTTGTCATGGATGAGATTGAGAATGAAGACCTTGTATTTACTTTGGAGACAGTTATGGCCAAATTTGGAGAAGAAATGGTACCATATGCATTGGACTGCTTCTATAAATATTTACTATATTCAAATAGCTAGATTATTTTAGGTTGAATAATAATTGTCTTTTATTTTTAAAAGTAGATGTTTCTTTGTATGTGATTGTTGATGTTTTTTTATTTTTATAATTGTCATTAGATGGCTATTTCTTTGTTTTTTAGATAGATATTTCTTTGCTTATGGCTGCGTATGTATCTTTACTTATGATTGCAGAAAGTCTACTTTAAAATGATTAATGAATTTGAAACAGTTGATGAATCGGATGAAGTGAAAGAGACGTGATCCAAGTGTAGCAACTAGAAAGTTATTCTTTGTTTAGCTAGTTGTATAGTAATGATATACCAGTTTTCTAAACGATGTAACTTCACTCCCTCTAACAAAATATAAAGTTTACTAAACGATGTAGCTTCACTTTTCAGGGGCATCCTGAAGAGGTGAAAATATGCAAAAATATACGTCAGATGTTTCTTTTGTTAAACAAATAGATATTTTTTATACTAAATGAATGATTCTTTTTGTATTACTTTTGGTAATGATGAATTCATGTATCGACAATGTTGTAAATTGTATATCTAAGTTGAATAAATATCATGATTCCTTTCATTGCATTTTAGTATGATGGCAAATTTATAGTTACTTATGTAGGATAAGTTTTTTTATTTTTCATTCACATGGCTTCTGTCAAAGTAACATCTATTTAGTATGGAAAAAGAACATCCTAATGCTTGACAGAAGTAACATCCACTTAGATCTTTGCAAAAATAATTAGGTGCCTAACAGAAGTTACTTGTATTTATTCTTTAGTGCAGAAATGATTTAATTGATAATGAATACAAGTATCACAAAAGAAAGAATTTTTTTTGTATTTATCCTGACGCTTGTTTAACAAAATTTAAAGAAGATAGAAAAAAAAGATAAAGAAAAGAACAACCACAATATCTGGTTATTTGCTTTTTCAAGAACAATCAAAGTGTTTTGATAGTTTTCCTTTTACCCATTGTTTGCTTTATGCGGTTATTATACTTGAACTTTGGAGTTACAATTTTTATCAAATTAAAATTGAGTCCAGATACACAGTATATTACTTAATACTACTTAATGATGAACTTATGAGGCAAATATTACTTCCATGATTAAATTTATTATCTAGTGGTCAGAGTGTATGCAACAAATGAATAGCCATATATGTCTATTATATATTAACTATAAAAATACTCATAAGTCACAACAATTGAGTCAATAAGTATAATATGTGTTGAATTACTTCAAAGTTAATTTTTACCTTAAATGATGATTCATTTCAAAGAATTATCTATTTAATCTAAAAAGAAACATCTATTTGTTTAACAAAAGAAACATCTGACATAGATTTTTGTATATTGCGTTTGGCTCTTCAGGATGTCCCTGCAAAGTGAAAGCAAAACAAAGTATTTATGGTCAACGTGTATGCATAGATTAATAGCTATCTATGTCTATTATATATTAACTATAAAAATGTTCATAAGTCACAACAATTGAATCAATAAGTATAATATGAGTTCAATTACTTCAAAGTTAATTCCATTCTTAAATGGTGATTCTTTTTAAAAGAATCGTCCATTTAGTATAAAAAAGAAACATCTATTTGTTTAACAAAAAAAAACATGTGACGTAAATTTTTGCATAAACATTCAAGTTGCCTACAAGAAAAAAGATAAGTAGGACTAAAATAAAATACATCCAATTTGATGTACTAACAAATTGGCAAATTTAGTTTATTCCCAGTTGTTGCTTATACATAAAAATACAATTCTACTATTGGCAAAGTTGTAGCAGAACCAAGGATGAAGCTGAAACTTGAAGCTAAGTTCTAAACTTGACATTTACTACTCATATTGTACAAAACTAAACCTGTCGATCTCCTTGAAGCATCGGACTTAGAAAAGGAAACATATGGAGTAATTAACAAGAAAATGAAACTTGGGGAATGTCCTAGTTGGTCAGGAGTGCTAACAAAATTAAAACCTTTCACACTTCTATTTATTTGTCTATTATGCTTTTATAGTGTTTTATAATTGAAGAATAATCAACACTTTTCATTGAAAAATAATACACAAAATCGATCAAAAATCATCCACATACATACTAAAAGCAACATACGTTTATTATGGTTGAAAACGTATACACAAAAAATTTAGGGAAAAAAAACCTTATTTCACAGTGTCTAGTTAATGTAACACATTGCGAATGTGTAGTCAAATTTCAAATCACCCACAAACACTATCTCTTTTTTTTTGTGGCAAAGTCAAAGAATCTTATCACAAATAATACAATTCAATCTAACAAAGCAGTAATATCCAATCTCTATGCACCGTCATCTCAGCAATAAGGGCCCCCTAACGACAGCAACATCCAATGTCGAACCAGTACATTGACCTATATTCACCACAATCAAACCCAATTTTATTCTATCTCAGTTAAAAAAAAAAGAACGGCTAGTTTTACAAAAAATCCATTTGAATTCCTTCAATCAAACCTCTAATCTTAGACAGCAGCAACATCCAACAAATCAAAATTCATTGTATATAATTGTGTCATTATATGCATATGATCTGATTGAAAATCCACTTACAACTAATTTACTCATACCCTTTTCAATCAAGAAACACCCATGAATAGATACTAATCGATTAGTACTGTCAGGCGAGGCTTCACGGCGCTAGCATGAGGAGTCCGATGCGGCATTCGTCAGAGCAGAGCAAGGGGAAGCCAGCGTTGAGTTGTTCGACTGAGAAGGGGGCACTTCAATGGCACTGCGACAACAATGTGCAGCAACATTGGCAACTGTGGTGAGAATCAGACCCCTTGGTTGCTCGCACGTGGGCGGCACGATGGCGCTGCGGCAGACTGGACCGAACCTCTGACGAACACGGCTAGTAGCACATGGACAGGATTAGGGACGGATGTATTCATTGGGGAGTGGGGGCAATTGCCCCCAGTGAAATTCCAAAAATGTCTTAGTAGTTCTTAGTGAAATGTCTAAATTGTCCCCAGTATATAATTAATTTTGACCCCAGGACCCAGACCCTACTTCAAACTAAATCTCTAACCCTTCTTTTTCCCCAATCTTCTTCATCTGCTCCAGCCCTCCCTCCAGGCTGCAGCCGCCAGTTGCCGTGTCGCATGCCACCAGGCACCAGCCCACCACTCCGCGTTTCAGACAGTGTCACGGTTCTCTCCTTGCTGACGTCTCCGCCCTCGTGTCTCCAGAGTCCAGAGTCACTGGCTCACTACTGCATGCCACATCTCTGCATGACCGCATCCCCTTCTGGCTTCTGTCTTGTGCCTCCTTCTTCATCTTCTTCTTCTTCGAATACTGCGAATCTGAGTTCCTCTTCTCTCTTCGGTTTTCACTCTTCAGACTTCAGCAGAGAACGCCTACCTTTCGTCTTCGTCCTGCTGCCGCTGAACACCGCACGCCCGCACCGCTACTGGCTATTGGGTTCTGCACTTTTGCTTCTTAGTTCCTAGAGTTCAGCTGTTCAGATTCAGTCTTGAATTATTCTATTTCTTGGTACATTCATGAATCATGATTCAGCAATCTGCAATTCTCTTTATTCCATTATTTGCTAATTGGATTAATTTGTTTGATAATTGATTTAGTTGGTTTGTTAATTGTGAATTTGTGATTGGATTTGTTCTGATGTAATTGTAACTTTGCAAGTTTAGTTTGATTAATTTGTTTGTTAATTCACTTATCCACTTGTTGGATTAATTTGTTTGTTAATTTGTGAATTGGGATTGAATTTTATTCATTTACACTGTACTCCTTTTTTTCTTCTTCGATATATAAAGATTGAGTATTTTGGTCTTTCCTACTTGCTTAAGATGGAAAAAAATGAAGACTAATATCTGATATGTAAAGACTCATTATATGGTATTGTTTATATGAGCTTTGAAATAAGTTTATATATATGGTATTGTTTAAATTTCATTACAGCCTTACAGGGCCTTTGAAATATTGTTTATATGACTCAATGAGTAATATTACCTCATTGACTTAGATGGCATTTATAAGCAGGCTTATAGCAATTTTGTCTCATCATCAAGTGTGCATCAGCACCGCAAGAGCCTAGAATGGATTGGGATATTAGTTGTTGTTATTTTTGTTGGAACTTGAAAATTTATTTAAATGACATATGTATATCAATTTTGTATTTATAATTTTTAATTTGTGTAGAATTGTGAACTTTTTTATTAATTAATTAACTTAGATTTATAATTTTATCTTATTAGTAATGGAGAAATATTTCAAAAGAACCTCGTCATTGGAGATTGGATCTCAAAATAATTCATCGACCTCTTCTAATAAAAAGAGGTTTTTAGAATTCGAAGTAGAGAGTCTTATAGCAGATCCAGGACAACGACCAAAGATTTCAAATTATCACCCGAATGACAAAGACAAAGTTAGATGTGCATATTTACAAAAAGGTCCTTGTCAACCAAGGACTCATGATTTTCCACAAACTGCTTATGGTTCTTCTTTTCGAAGATTTAATCCTAATTGGTTTTATGACTATGGCAACTGGTTAGAGTATAGTATATCAAAAGATGCTATTTTTTGTCTTTGTTGTTATCTTATGAAACCTGAGACTGAAGGTGGTGATGCTTTTGTAACTAATGACTTTTCAAATTAGAAAAAAAAAGGAAAGACTACAAATTCATGTTGGGATTCATGATAACGCTCATAATCAGACTTGGAGAAAATGTGAAGCACTTATGAGACCAAAACAACACATCACTGCTACTATTGAAAAACAATTTGAGCAAGCTAAAAAGAATTATCAAATTCACTTGACAGCAACAATTGATTGTATTAGATATCTTTTGCGACAAGGATTGACCTTTCATGGTAATGATGAGACGGATGATTCTGTTAACCAAGAAAATTTTTGGAACTTCTAAACTTTCTTGCGCAACATAATGAAGAGATTGATCGTGCTTTCAAAAATGCTCGTGGAAATCTTAAACTAATAGCACCCTCAATCCAAAAAGACATTGTAAGAGCTGCTGCAAGGGAAACGACAAAAGTCATTGTTGATGATGTTGGTGATGAATTATTTGTTGTATTGGTTGATGAAGCCCGCGACATTTTCATTAAGGAGCAAATGTCAGTTTGCTTAAGGTATGTGAACAAAGAAGGACAAGTTAGGGAACATTTTCTTGGTCTTGTTCATGTTTCTAATACTAATGCTTTATCTCTAAAATTAGCATTGGAATCGTTATTAGAAACATATAATTTAAGTTTATCAAGAGTACGTGGACAAGGATATGATGGTGCAAGTAACATGCAAGGAGAATTTAATGGTTTGAAAACTTTGATATTGCAAGAAAATTCTTATGCTTTCTATGTACATTGCATTGCCCACCAACTTCAGTTAGCTCTTGTAACGGTTGCAAAAAAACAAATTGAAATTTCTTTGCTTTTTAATTTGTTAACCAATTTGTGCAATGTTGTTGGAGTTTCGTGTAAATGAAGAGATATGTTTCGTGATAGTCAGATGACTAAGACAATTGAAGCATTAAAAAGTGGAGAAATTTCTAGTGGGCGTGGTTTGAATCAAGAAACAGCTTTAAAAAGAGCTGGAGACACTAGATGGGGTTCACACTATAAAACTATACTTAGATTAATTTCTTTATTTCCTTTTGTGGTTAATGTTCTTGAATATGTTAAGGAAGATGGGAATAATTCAGAACAAAGAGCTGAAGCATGTCATTTATTGAATGTCATTCAATCTTTTGAATTCATTTTCAACTTGTACTTGATGAAAAATATCTTGAGAGTTACTAATGAGTTATCTCAGGCGTTACAAAGGAATGATCAAGATATTGTAAATGCTATGGCATTAGTCAAAGTGTCTAAGCAACGATTGCAAAATATAAGAGATGATGGTTGGTCTCTTTTACTTGATGAAGTCTCACTGTTTTGTGACAAACATGATATTATTGTTCCAATCATGGATGATATATTTGTGTCACAAGGAAGATCAAGATGTAAAGCTCAAAAGATATCAAATTTGCATCATTTTCAAGTTGAGATATTTTATCAAGTAGTTGATAGACAACTTCAAGAACTCAATAATCGTTTTATAGAGGTGAATACTGAATTGCTTCTTTGCATAGCTTGTTTGAATCCAAGACACTCATTTTTTGCATTAGATAAGGAGAAGTTGATCCAGTTAGCTCAATTTTATCCATTAGAATTTTCTTCCACTCAACTTTTGGCACTTGACAGTCAACTTGAGAACTTCATACTAGATGTGCGTTCTGATGATCATTTCTCGGACTTAAATGGAATTGGTGCTCTTTCTCAGAAGTTGGTTGAGACTCGAAAGAATATTGTTTATCCATTAGTGTTTCTTCTTTTAAAGTTGGCTTTAGTTTTGCCTGTAGCAACTGCATCAGTTGAAAGAACTTTTTCTGCTATGAACGTCATAAAGAGTCGACTTCGTAACCGTATGGGAGATGAATTTTTAAATGATTGTTTAGTGGCATACATAGAAAGAGAGACATTTGATTGTATTGACAATGAAAAGATTATTCAATCTTTTTAAAATATGAAACCTAGAAGAATGGAATTCTAAATTATTTGTTATTATTTTGAATTATTATTTTATTATTTTGCCCCCACTGAAAAAATTTTCTGGATCCGTCACTGGACGGGATGGAGGCGTTGCGGCAGTCTGGGGTGAGCTTCCGACGTCGGCTGTTGCTCGCATGTGAACGGACGGAGGCGCTGCGGCGGTTGACGGTGGTGGAAAAAGGCGTCCGACAAACCTGGTTGAGAGCAGGGACGGATCCAAAAATATTATCATGGGGGCCAATAACATATATAATATTAAAAAATTATGCAAAAAATTATATAATGTAAAATGTATTACAAAAATATACCGATAGAGAATATATTTTAAAATAAAAAAATATGTATATATTTTTTATTATCGGAGTGGTCGATTTTTTGTATCATAAAATTCATCGATAATAGAATCTGTGTTAAATTTTTCAGCAATGTTCTTTTTAATATAATTAAAAGACAATTAGCAAGAAATTCATCTTTCATTTTGTTTATGAGTTATTCTTCACAATATTCATAGTTGAAAAAGATCTCTCAGTTGTAGTAGTTAAAACATAGAGAATTAATACCAAATGAATCAAGAAAGACGCTTACAAGAAGAAAAAAATCCACTTTATGAGATTTGAAAAATTTTATTTAATTTAAAAATATTAATAATAATATCTTTTCAGATTTTTTTGATATCGTTAACTTTTCAGATATTAAAAATTATTAATATTTAAGTTAGATTAGACTTTTATTTATATTAAATTAAATATTAAATAAATTTTGTAAAAAATTAAATTATACTTAATAATTTATTACTATTAATTTTTTTTTAAAAAATTGGGGCCGAGGCCTCCATTCCCCCCTCCCCCGCCGCGTATGTCCGTCTGATTGAGAGGCATTGCCGTTGGATGATTTTGAATATTGCTAAAGTGAAATGGTAAAAGGGGAAAGATTTAGCTAGGTCCCATCACAAAGGATTTTGTACTTTTTTTCCTTCACTAAAGTTTTTTTCCCATTGGGTTTTTCTTTAGTAAGGTTTTAACGAGGCAATAATCCTGAATGGTCATCCAAGGGGGAGTGTTGTGATAAACACAAAGGATATGGATGCCCATGCAAGTGACTCAGTTTTTATGTTACCAATAGAGAATGAAATTAATATGGGTTGAAAACATTCCTCCCATATGCTTATAAATAGGAGGTTAACCTCCGTTGTTAACACACAGCAATAAAAGGTTAAATTCCCTCTCTCTCTTTCTTATTATAAAGTATTTAGTTTCTTTTCTCTTACTACACACAACCAAATAATAAGAGATCGATTATCTTTTTCCATCTTTATTATATTGAGATAGTAACAATAAACAAATGCAATTCTCTCTCTCTTTATTTTTAATACTTTTTCTTATCTTTGTATATATATATATATACTATACAACATATAATATTATTATATATATATAAATATTATTGAGTTAATTATATTAATAATAGAGTCTTCTATTTATACATCTTTATTTTATATATATTTTATTTATTTTACAACACTAGGTTAATTTTGTTCACTTGAGATTAATTTTAAATATTACTTTTTTGTTTGTGTGGTGAAATGGGTTTTAGAGTTCAGCTCAATAAAAATTGACCGGATCCACAAAATTGTTTTATTATTTATAGAATCTTTGAAGTGCTTTCTTCCTAATAAATAATTATTTGTTCTACCAAGACTATAAATTTATACAACATTTCAAGATATTTAGTATTTTTCAAACTCTAAAGAATGGAATGAGGTGACTTAAGTATTTGGTTTTATGAGTTATATATAGTTACATTTAATTTGTACTTGTCAAACAAGTTTTTTAATTATACTAGTGTTTTTTAGTATATTATATAATTTGAAAATATTGTTATTTGGACTAAAATTAGTGATATACATGTAGCTACAGTATAAAATCTTGATGTATGAGTAAAGCTTATTGATAATTATATGTCAATTTAGAAAGGAATTTTTTTTAGTATAAATTTTATAGTTAAAAATAAGGTGATGATTGTAGTATCCAAAAATATTTATCTAACTTATCAAAAAATTAAAAATTAATATTTAATTTTAAAAATATAATATAAATAATATTAAATATTTAAAATTTGTTATAAAAAATAATAAGGATAAAAACTGGTATAGTATGATATTTTGTTTTTTTTTTTTTAATGCATTTTGGCTGATTTTATTTATAGTGGAATATTCCCACTTACAACTTTTGACATCTAATAAGTGATGGTTTTGTAAGCCATTATCCCACTTTTCTAATAAGTCATCATCAATTTAGATAGCTAGTATGTGTCCCATGACTTTTCATAAGGCAGATAAAAACTAAAAAGGATTATAGGATGATAAACATTACATTAATCAACCAATGTTTTCAGGACAGGTGTATCAAAATTGTATGTCCTAAGTAAACAATTATTAAGTTTGCATGTAAGGGGATATTAGAAGATACTAGAATGAAAATTTCTCTAATTCAATTCATGGCATTAATTTGTCGTTTCCTTGGTAAACTTTTTGGGGACTCGTAGAATTTCCAAGTTGCTGTGTCATCTTATCTAAAGAAAAGAAAATTGAACTAAAAAAACAAATAAAACATGTGGCGAGTTGGCATGAGTGTGATGGGGTGGGCTTTATAATGATAAGAATTTTAATTAAGACCAATGCAATCCAATCTTCATTTATCTAAAGGAAGTGGTAGAGGAAGAAAGAAGCAAATGAATTTGTGAGAGAGATACTTTCTTTGATATAATTAAGGTGCGTTTAATTTGCAATTATATTATGTGTCGATCACTAAATTTCTATTTTGTTTCTTGAGATTTACGCGATTACTCATTTTAGTTCTTAAAATTTAAAATTACTTATGTTAGTCTTCTAAATTTAAGTTCAGACACTAATATGATCCCTCGATTCTGACGATAACTAGGCAAACGAAATACTGAGATTGCACCCTCCTTACTACGCTGTATAATGAGTAAACGATATTGTTTATTTTTAATATCCAAACAAGTTAAAAATGAAGAATAATAGAGATAAAAAAGAAGACGAATACTTTATTTTGGATCTCCATCGTTTTTTTTTTCTTTATATACAAAACGACGACAATTCTGACTTGTTTGGATGCTAAGGATAAACGACGTCGTTTACCCATCATCCAACGTGATAAGAAAGGTGTCATCTTAACATTCTGTTTATCTAGTCATCACCGAAAAGAGTTGAGGGACCACAGTGGTGCCTAAACTGAAATCTGAAGAACTAGTATAGATAATTTTAAATTTCGGAGACTAAAATAAATAATCGCGTGAATCTTATGTACCAAAATAGAGATTTAGTCAATTGTATAAGGTATATGTGATTAGATAAAAGATTATGAATTTAATTTTACATGAATAGTCATACAAAATTAATTCAAATTAAATTATTAGTTTATGAATTTAATTTTGTGTATTTATTATTTGTGTATTCCTAATTACTTCACTAACAAGAACCATGTTAGCACATCAAGTTATTAAAGTGCTAATAGGTTGAAAATGAATATTTTACAGTATAGTATATTATGTGTTTGTGTGTGTGATACAGATACTACAGAAATCTATTCGTGCCTGTTTGATAAGATTAAGATTGTGGTTGGACTCATTTCTTTTTTCTCTTTTGGTGGGTGATTATATATATTATATAGATTCCTATATAATGCATTGCAATCATTTCATTTTTAAAGAAATGATGATAGGATTGAAGATATAATGCATTAAATAATAATGACACAGTTTCTCTTCACGGAATGTTACTCCATCAAACATCATACAATTTAAAAATATCCATTATACCAAAAATACAGAAAAGAGAAAACCATACTCTACTAATAATTTGTATGATATATGGGGTATATTAGGATTGAAAATTTATTTTATTATTATAAGTATTATTAAGCAATGACTCTAGCGCGTAAAGGAATCAAAGCAAACTATTCAACAATGAACCAGATTATGACGTCATAGAATAAAAAAATAGTTATAATTGGTGTCTGGAACATTTTAGATTCGTTCTAGAGAATTTTTTTTACTACATCTGACAAAGTAACTTACTTGCTTGAAGACAAGGCACTGTCTTTGAAACTAACTGCAACGTGGCACCCCATTACTAACTCAAGAAGCATTTTATTATTATTTAATTAATTTAAATATTTAATTTCATATATTAATTATTTAAAAAATTAAAAAAATTATTTATTTAAATTAAATAAAAAATAATATTTAAAAATATTTAATTACACTGATTAAATATACGTATAAAATAATTTTATACCGTATATTAAAGTTAAATTAAACTTTTATTTAAAAGGAGATGAAAAAGTAATCAAAGACACATAAGTATAAATAAGCATGAATGAATGAATGAATGAATGAATGATGATTAGCATCGCCATCACCATCATCATGATCATAAACCATCATCAACCACCCATGAAATGAAACCTCACACAAAAACACAAACACTTGAGCATGTCATCATCATCGCAGGGAAGAAGAAGAATCGATTACCACCAAAGAGGACTGATAAGAACTAGTTCCATGGAGATGGAGCAGGCCTTCATTCCAGACGAGCTTGTAGTGGAGATTCTGTCAAGGATTCCAGTGAAGTGTCTTCTGAAATTCAGGTGCGTATGCAAGTCATGGAACTCTCTCATCTCTGACTCTTACTTCATCAAAAAGCACCTTCACCACTTCACACACCATAACAGAATCATTCTCAGTGCTACAACCGCTGAGTTTCATCTCAACTCTTGTTACTTAAACTCTCTCATCTCTTCAACTTCTTCAACCACCATTTCTGAGCACCTTAACTACCCTGTCAAGAACAAGTACCGCCATGATGGCATCGTTGGTTCTTGTGACGGCCTTGTTTGTTTCGCCATTAAAGGTGACTGTGTTCTTCTCTGGAACCCCTCCATTAGGGTCTCCAAAAAGTCTCCACCTTTGGGCAATAATTGGAGACCCGGTTGCTTCACTTCCTTTGGTCTTGGCTATGATCATGTCAAGCAAGATTACAAGGTTGTTGCTGTGTTCTGTGATCCCAACCACTTCTTCAGTGAATCCAAGGTTAAGGTTTATAGCATGGCAACAAATTCTT
The DNA here is from genome assembly GCF_000817695.3 of Arachis duranensis. Classification (NCBI taxonomy): domain Eukaryota; kingdom Viridiplantae; phylum Streptophyta; class Magnoliopsida; order Fabales; family Fabaceae; genus Arachis; species Arachis duranensis. The sequence goes on along the minus strand of NC_029775.3, from coordinate 3,554,981 downwards.
GGAGGAAGATTCAGGATTTTCCTCATGGTGTCACCCCATATCAAAATTCAGGGAAATTCGTCACTGGAACTCTTAATTGGGCCTCCAATTTCACTCTTGGACCGACCTCTTCTTGGATTATAGTTTCTTTGGATCTTCAGAAGGAGAGTTACAGGGAAATTCTGCCACCTGATTATGAAAAAGAGGAGACTTCATCAACACCTACTTTGGGTGTTCTTAATGAATGTCTGTGCATGAGTTATGATCATAAAAGAACTCATTTTGTTGTGTGGGTGATGAAGGATTATGGTGTGGCAGAGTCATGGATCAAATTGGTGACAGTTCCTTATCTTCCTAACCCTGAAGATTTTTCATATTCAGGGCCATATTATGTTTCAGAAAAGGGTGAAGTGCTTCTCATGTTTGAGTTTGACTTGGTTCTGTTTGACCCAAGTGATCGTTCCTTCAAGTATCCTAGGATTCAGAATGGCAAAGGTTGGTTTGATGCAGAGGTTTATGTTGAAACACTAGTTTCACCAATGAAGCATTAAGCTTTTTAATTTGGTTCTGTTATGTGAGTAAGAATAAAAATGTTGTAAATTATTTTAAATCTTTGCAACCTTTATTTTTGCTCCTTTTTGTTGTAAGTTCTTAATGATGTGTAATATGTCAAAGATGTGTATAGAATGATGTTAATCTTTGGTTACATCTCAGTTATGAGTTGTTTTTTTGTTGGAAATGTATATATAACTATATTTATTTATTTGTTTATAAGAATTCTGTTTTATGTATGCAGCCTCTTAAATTAATTATGAAAAAAATTTACATTTACTAATGGTAAGTTCTTGTGAAAGATTATGCTAATGAAAAGAAGTATATGCTTTCTTGCATTATTGTCTAAGAAGCATAAATTTAATAATGCATCTTAGGTGAATTCTATTGCACTTATGAAAGAATCAGAACATCCATCAAGCTGAAAAGATAAGTAACGAACTACTTTTGTGAAAAATGACATTCTTTTGATGAAAGACTAAGAAAATTTAAATCTTTTACAGATATGTGAAGATCATCCTTGAAAAATAAAGTATATGCTTTCTTGCATTGGGGTAAGAAGCACAAATTTAATGACTCATCTTCAGTTCACATTGCATTTCTAAAAGAAGAATAAGGACTTCCATCAAGTTGAAAAGATAAGTAAAGAACTACTTTTGAAGAAATTAAAAAAAAAGGAACATTCTGCTAGGGAAGGATAAAACTTGGAAAACTACTTTATGATCTCTGTGTGGTTTTATGCTAAACCGTGTTCTTTTGTCGACATAGCAAAGTAAAATGCTATCTTTGGCCATAAAAAAAAAAAAAGAAAAAAAAGAAAAGAAAAAACAAGAATGGAATAAAGCAAAATGCTAAGGAACCAAGTTCTCTGCAACCCTAACTAAGTATGTAGGGTGGCAATACCACCGGAACGCGCGTACCCACTCTGCTCCTATCCGTTCGGGGTAGGTTTTTAGCGGGTCGGGTTTTTTGGAGGCGAGGCAACGTCGGGTTTAGGTAATATCCTCCCTGCTATATATATAATTTTAATATATAATATGTATAATATATGTAAAATAATTAGCAAATGATTAATAATATTGTATCATATTTAAATTTTTACTTTAATTTATATTATGTATGTGATGATGGTTATATAAATTTTGAAATTTTATTTTATTTATTAAATTTTAATAATTATAAGAACGAAACAGGTTAGGGTTCAACGTTTTATTATCCGCAAGTAGAAGCGAGACAAGTTTTATGCGGATTGTTGTACAACGAAACAGGATCGGATAGATAAAAAATTTGCCCCTACCCGCCCCATTGCCACCCCTATAAGTATGGTATACACTGCAAGGGTAGCATTTAGTTACTGTATCCAAAGGTTATGAAAGGTAGAGAGATATTGGGATCAACAATATGCTTGGAGGAAAAAATATTAAAAAAGAAAAAAACATTAAAATTGTCTTTACTTTGAAAACGGTTTTAACAATCTTTAGAGGTACAAGAAACACATCTACTATTTTGCTTGTCTTTTTTGTTATAAAATAGATGTCAAATGATACCTAAAGAATGAAGGATCAATGGTGAATCCTGTCTGAATCAAACTATAAACTATGAGTGCATGGTATACAACTGTTAAATGAAATTATTACTTGATGTTGGAGCACTATATATGATTATATTTACTCTACTCATAGGTGACATTTTAGCCTTAGACCTAATTATTTAGTCTTTCAATTATGTGTTATAGTTTAAAAAAATCATGTATGTAAGTTAGTGATAAGGTTCACTATTAAGTAATCTGAAAAATCATAATGTGAGGAAATAGAGTCCCACATGATGCACCATAAATGTGAAATAATTTATCATAAATGGTCCAATAAGATGATGCTAGTGTCAGCTCAAGCTCACAGACTGAATATACAAATGAATAAGTCCAAAACACTGCATTTGAACTCTTAATCGAAGTTTATCTTTACTCTATAGTAACCATCTTTTTCAATTTTTCATCTACTCTCATCCTAATTAGCTTGAAAATCTTCAACTTGATAACTGCATTCAATCATGTCCTTACCCTGAACTTCCATTGGGTTGGGGACCTTTATCTTTTAGAAGATAAGAAGTGAATGTTCAAGATAAGGACATCATTGAGAGAGTAGAAACTAGTGGCTTATCCTCTATTCCTTTGCCATCCCAAGGCAAAATTAATACTAAAGTCACACAATAAATTAATAAAAGTAATGTATAAATTAAATAAAAGATAATTTCATAATTCCTAAGGTCCTATCACCTATTCCATTTGCAAGACCCCTCATTCGTTCGTTGCCCATAAAAGTAAAAACACAAAAAGATACAAACTTTACCATTGGGCCATTGGAAGACAGAGGTAAGGTTTCTTGCCTGCTAAGTATTGTAGACCCAGGCTTCTATTCCTTGGTAAAATTTTTATTCCCAAAATAAATGGAGACCTTTGTCTCATTAAAAGAGTAAAACTCCAAAACAGTTAAAAAATCAAAAGATAAAACATATCATTGAGGTAACTATGTGGAGCTTGGGCCATTCTATAATGGTGTTTTTACTGTGAATAATTCTGATTTATAATTCACTCCACTTAACCACAGTTGGCAAAATTGACCAACAAGCTTCTCATATAAGCAGCGTTTAATAGCAGGTGTGATTTGTTGACAAGCTATTGCCCATTCCATGTCCTACCTACCGAAAAAAACAGAGGGCGAGAAAAAGACAAAGTAGAGAGTAACAGAAGTACAGAACCCAGGGGTGCTTGGAATTTTCTGTGGTTTGGCTTATCCATTTGCCTCTATATGTCTGCATCAATCTAGTTCTCAAAGACTGATAGGGACTTGCCTTCTCCTCTTGCATGACTCAGTTGGTATGATGTTTATATAATATAACAGTTACAATTTCTAATATCCCACTGCATAAAGAAGGAAATTATGCTCTCAATTGGTATAAACCTATTTTCTATTTGATTCCAGTACCAAAACAAGAAGCTGACTTCATTTTCATTTTCCAAATCACATCAGAAAAATGAAAACCCAGTAATTTTGGATGATAAATGGGCACGGCTTCAACATATTTACTTTTAACCTACCAAATATTGATTTTAGAAAAAAATTATGAGAAACAAGCTTTAACCCAAACTACAATTTATATCACCAATCAAATCTCATCAACAGTCATCTTAACCACTCAATACAGTTTTTCTTTTCCCTCTACTGAATAAAAATTCCCTTTTTTTTTTACTTAATCGATAAAGTTGGGAATGCATTTAGCAAGAAGAATATGATTAGTAAGACTGTAAGAGATCCTCCTTCAAATACAATGATGATTACTTCAAACCATTTTATCACCAGATACAGCAGATGCTGCTCACTGGAAACCCCCACCTGTAGTATATATTGCGGTGGAAATACAAAATAGGGGTGGTGCAGCTTAATTAATACAAATCAAGGTGAAACCGATGTCACACTTTATCATAAGAAGGCTCTAATGTTAATCCATCTAAGAAGTCAGTAATCTCCAGGGAAGGGATCAAGCGACTGATAGAAACAGAAAACTGAACCATCGATTACTTTGAATTGTTGAAATACTAAGATGGACGCAAAATGTTTATAATTGATTAGAAGAGCTAAACTGATATCACAAATGAACAATTCAAGGCTTCAGGGTAAAAAAGAAACAATCTTACAACTATGTACAACCTCACAGAAGTATTCATCACCTGTGCCAACAAAGCTTTCTCCCACCCTCACGCAAAATCTCATAAGCAAGTTTATACTTTTCAATAGATGTTGCACCTGCATCTATGTACTTAGCCGCAGTTTCTCTTAGACTCCATAGCATCAAACTCCGGAGTTCCTGAGAACTACTCCATGACTCTAAATCAGGGAAAACACCATCCTCAGCATTTTTAGTCCATCTGTGCAAGATGTAGCGAGAAGGAACTTCTCTTAATTCCAGTATCTGGAAAACCCTCAAAGCATGTCTACAAAGAACACCTTCATATTCAAACATCTGACAGCTACAACTAATGCTAAGATTAGATGCATTAAATGTAACTATATGGTGTTTCTCCATATCATTTCCACCCTTACGCACCATATATCGGCTGATGCTCCCTTCTTGAAAAGCTTTAAACCCAAGATAACTATAGCACTGCAAAAGCTCTTTTTGAAGTACTTTGAATATGGTAAGAGTGTAAAGCCTTCTACATTGTTCTTCAACTGGCTCCTTTGTTTGCAAAAATGGTTGAAAATTAGAAGTATTGAAATCCTCGTTTCTTTCTTCCTCCCGGCGTCGCTCAAGACCTCTTTCATACCTTGGAATAAATTCCACGAGAGACGTTTGGCCATTTAAAATTGCACCAAAGAATGAATCAACACTTTCATTCATGGGTATGCCAGCAAAAAACGTGCCCCTTAAATATAATGGAACCCAGGATGCCCGCTTCTCATACATTTCTTTTAGCCAAGGATTGTCCTTCAGTCCATATTTGTTGAGTAAGGCAGCCCATGTGGCGTCAAATTCATCAACGGTCTGACTCTGGTAAATGCATTTGTCATAATCTTTTGTAAATCCATCACCCATTATACCCAAATTCTCTTGTTCCTTTGCCTTGATTTGCCACAATGAAAAGCGATGATGGGTTCTTGGAAAGACTTTTCTTATTGCCCTCTGGATTGCAATGTCCTGATCAGCAATTATCGATAGAGGCTGCCGGCCAGATGCTGCCCTCAGCCATGTCTGAAATAACCACGCGAAAGACTCTTCAGATTCATCAGCAATCAAAGCACTTCCAAGAAGCACAGGTTGCCTGTGATGGTTAACTCCAATAAAGGTGGCAAACGGCACCAAATAGACACTCTTACGGTAGGAAGTGTCAATAACAAGGACATCACCAAACTGACTACATGAATATCTAGATCTGCCATCAGCCCAAAATAGGCTCATACAGTTACCATTGTCAACTTCCACAGCATAAAAGAATCCTGTATCTTCTGCTTGTCTTGATTGAAAATACTCTAGAAGCATGCTGTACCAATCACTTTTAATGTGATTTTGTCTAGTTCCTCTGGGGACAGGATAGTTGTCTATCCGAAATAAATCACCATTTACGAATCCAGTATCTACCTCTTCAGCCAAAATATTGGAATCAGGAATACTTTTTGGCCTACCCTCCCTTTCAGAGCCCAAATCATGATTATGATCTTTGTGGAGACGGTCCACCACCCACTTTCCCGATGGCTGTCTCTTAATCCTCAAATAGGCCCCGCACCCAACCCGTGAAGGGTGCTGGAACCCTTCTTTTGAGCACACAAATCGGCGGGATGTGATCAATCCATCATTCTTAGAACGAAATAATTGACCAATTCGAACTCCAAAACCAACATATGCTGCATATGCATGATAAAATTGGTAGGCTTCATTGGGTGAACCAAACTCTTGACCTACATATGGTTCAGTTCGGAACTGTCCTTCGAGTTCTTCCTTTCTCAGTCGCTTGAAATCAATAATGCCCATGGGACCAGAAGATTCATTACAGGATTCAAGCAATTTCTTCCTTGGCCTACGGGATACTTCAGTAAAGGACTTGAAAGCTGCAGCACCTTTCTGCTGCACTGTTGGTGTGCAATTTCCATTTTCAATTTCAAGATCATGATTGTGATCCTTTTGGAAATGATCAACAACCCACTTTCCAGAAGCATTTATTTGCACTCTTATGAATGCTGGACAACCTGTTCTCGAACTGAGCTGATATCCCTCCTTTGAGCACACATATCTTCGAGAAGAAACTGACCCATTTGATCTTGATCGATACAGCTGACCAATCCGAACTTTAAATCCAACTCGATTTGCATATGACGTGTAGAACTTGAGTGCATCATCCGGTGAGTCAAATTCCAAACCAATGTACGGTTCACATGAAAAATCTATTTCCTCCTCCACATTGATATTACTCATTGCAAGCTCAGTACCTACAGGGTTCTCCTTCAAAATCATGCTCACAAGTCATTCTCCATTTAGTTTAATTATTGGTATCGACAACAGAGTAAGGTCATGGCAAAACTTGGGGTGTTTAAAGTTTAAACTCTTTAAAAAGCTGATCTTTTATGTTTCTCCTCTCAGGTGCAAGCAGAAGCACGCCGAGTGTTTCTAACGACGAGGCACCGTTCCTGCAACAGCTGAAAGATTCATGCTGTCAAACAAATATAATGATTCCCTATCTTAATTCTACAGGCAGGTTTCTCCAACGATCTAAGTAAGCACACAATTTGATCGGAAAATAGCATAATCTAATTGATAGGGATCGCAACAGAATAATGAAATCTAATGAGAGTAACGAAGATAAAGGAACAGCGCGTGAAATTAAGAAGTTGAGAGAGGGAAAGCATGATAAGAAGGAAGTCAACGCAGCAGGAAAGAAAGCAAAAAGCTAGGGTTTTTGGGGAACTAAATTACCTCGTAGGATTTGGTGGATTGATTCATAGCACGAAAGAGAAACTGGAGATTCAAAAGTGTGCGTGCGAGTGGCGAGTGGCGAAAGGTGATTGCGAAAAGAACTTAAACTAGAGGGTCGGGGTTGGTGAAGAACAGGGACTCGGAAAGGGAAACGATCACAAAACGCAGATTATGATGCCGTTTTGATGTTCTTCTTCGAAGTGTTTGACCTTCGCTGGATAAACATACATGATACATGTCCCAGCTCCAAAGGCTCCGATTCTTTTCGGGTATCCACTTCTGCAAAAAACCCACTCATCATTTTAATAACTAAATTATTTTTAAATAGAAATACTTACGAAATTTAATACTCAATTTTTTATTCTGAAATTTAAATTCAAATTTAATATAACTCTTCAAATTTTAATATATTTAAATTAGATCTTGAAATTCACAATGACAATTCACATTAATCTTTGAATTAATTCTTAATTGATTTGGTATATTAACTTGTTATAATTTAAATTTTTTATCTAAATTTTATATGATCAAAATTTATTAGAGTTTTAAAAACTTGATTGTTGCTCTCAAAATTTTTAAATTAAAATGTTTATTGTTGTTTTTTGTAAAGATGTTAAAGATTCAATCAAATTTTTAAAATGTCTAATAAATCTTAGCCACATAAAATCTAAGTCAGAAGTTTAAATTTTAGCAAGTTAACATATAAAATTAATACATTATTTATAAAAATTGACTTAAAATTTAAAATGAGTTATTATTATAAATTTTATAAGCTAAATTAAATCAATTATAATTTTAAGCATCAATTTAAATTCGGCCTTAAAATTTTTAGGGCCAAACTCAATATTAGTTCTATTTATCGACCATCAAAATTCTCAGACAGTGAGTGAAATTATAATAAAATAATAATAATAATAATTTCAAAATGGAAAAAAAATGAGTGAGTGAATTTGTTTGTTATGACTTTTATTGGTTAATTTTTTATTGACTGTAATTTGTTAGTAATTTTGGTGGTAACAATGTATAATTTATAATGACAAATTTATTATGTAATTATTTGTGCAGTAATTATTCTATGGTGCTTGTGAGTTGTGACCATTGATGGAGTCAAAGGTAAAATGCATATATATTGAGATGAAAGAGTTGGGTTGAATATTTATTTGTAGAGAAAAGAAAGATAGAAAAGGTCGTGGAAGATGTTTCAAGCGGGGCAGGGGTACGCCAATGTGGCGACGAGCGAGCCCGTTAGCAAGAAGCCGCATCAATACGACGTCGAATCGGGCGAGACGCTGTTCCCCGGACTCAGCCCCGGTGAGAACCAGCTCCGATGGGGATTCATACGCAAAGTCTACGGGATCCTCTCCTTCCAGATCGTTCTCACAACCCTCGTCTCCCTCCTCACCGTCTTATATTCCCCGCTCAACGATCTTCTCCGAGGGAATTCCCTTCTCCTCCTCATCGTCGTTTTTCTTCCCTTCATATGTACGTCAATCAATTGGATTTTCTCATGTTTGGATCTCGGGAACCTTTGCTTAAAAACTCTATTTTTCAAAACAATTCATAATTTTTTGATTATGCAGCCATTTTTGGGGGTTTTGTATGTAATTCTGAATTGAATTGTAACCTTGTTATTTGAATGTGTTGTTTGCAGTTTTGATCCCATTACTCAAGTATCAGCAGAAGCATCCCCACAACTACATCTTATTGGGGCTTTTCACCGTCTCGATTAGCTTGACCGTTGGAATTTCCTGTGCCAACACAGAAGGTTTAGTGCCATTCTTCCTCTGCTTTTAGATGTAGAATTCCAAGAACCATTAATTGTTTTTTTGTGGCAGCACTGCAGGTTGTTGCTGTTATGGTTTATCTGATTGTTGTCATGTCTTAATGGAAATTATTGCAGGAAAAATTGTGCTTGAGGCTTTGATTTTGACCTCTGCTGTGGTTTCCTCACTCACTGGCTATACCTTTTGGGCTTCCAAGAAGGGCAAGGATTTTAGCTTCCTTGGCCCATTTTTATTCACTAGTCTCTTTACCCTGTTTCTCGTTGGCATGATGCAGGTTAGAATAGAATCCATCCCCTTTTTCATTGAGTTATACTAATTAATCCTTCTGTTCCACATTGATGATCATTTTGACTTTTAGTTACATTCATAAACCAATGCATTTGTACACAATTGTCTCTAGATGGATTGTTTTGTCAATGTACCAAAAAATTCAAAACAACCATCATTATAGAATGGACAGATGGATGGAGTACTCAGTAGTCTTTTTTTTATGTGGTTTTATAAATCTCCAATTAGTTAGTTTAACATTCTAGTATTGGGTTCTTGTTGACTTGCATGTTACTTAAGACTCCTTGTCCTTTGGCGCAGATGTTCTTCCCATTTGGACCAGCAGCTCATGCTATTTATGGTGGAATTGGTGCTATGATTTTCTCTGGTTACATTATATACGACACTGACAACCTTATCAAACGCTTCACTTATGATGAGTACATTGGTGCTTCAGTCACTCTCTATCTCGACATTCTGAACTTGTTCCTTGCCATCTTAAATATGCTGAGGGAGGCAAACAATTAGCCACTCATCCTGCGTGAACTGAGGTTTTGTCAATTAAAATCTCTGAAATAACTTTGTTACCTCTTTACAATATACCCTAGGAAGTATTCTGATTATAACACTATGCTCCTCTACTCTAGTATTCTCTTACAGTTGAGTGTCTTGGGTGACATGAAAAATTTGTTGGTTCACAATTGTATCTTATGATGTATTATATATATAAAAGAATATTGTGCAAAATGTTGTTCATTCCTTTTAGTTATTTATTCTGAGGTGAGTTTCCCTTTGAATTTATATGATACATAGAGTCATAGATTATCAAACAAGCAACCTGCTTTATGTGGAGATCAGCATTATAAAGCTAAAAGAGATTCAGAACATCAATATTTTGTTGATGAGTACAAAGTGGATCTTACGTTTAAAACATTCGACCTTTTGATTTTGCTAGGTGGTATCCAAGTATAGTGTTACTTGTGAAATCTCAATGAAATTTGTCAGTATCATTTTTTTTTCTGATCTAATAAGGATTCTCATTACGATCTGAATCTTATTCTGATATCAAGGAAGGTAAAAGATGTTTTATTTGTAGCTACCTTTTGCAATATTACTATTTGCAACCACCATGGCCAAACCCAAGTTTTCCTCCTGCAACATCATACACTACCTCTAGTGTTCTCTGCTGGTAGTTTCCAAGAAGTACAAAATCTTCGCCTCCGGGAGTTTCTGGAGTTGCTGCAAATGGGAAACAAACAACAGTGGAGTTGTAAGGTATAACTACTCCACTGGGTGGTATATCCAAAAGAAGTCCATCTGCAAACAAGAAGCTCATTCTTGGAAGTTTAAGCTTCTTGTGACCGCCAACGTTGTAACATGTATCGGCAACAGAAATTGCTCCCACAAATCTATAACCGGTCATGGCTTTTCGATATGCTTCTCGCAACTTAATGTAATCCTTGGAAGGTAACCTTGTAATGACAGTACCAGAATCAATGAATGCAGTATCCTTCTTAACAGTTATGGGAATAGTGGTGCTACCAACTTTTATCCCAGTGAGTTCAATGGCATTATCTCTTCCTAGCTTTGTGAACTTTAAGGATTTCGAAACTCGTTTAGTCTTACCAAATCTGAGAAAACCAACACGGTTTGGATTTGAGGGGAGACAATATGAAAACACTTTGTTATATGTATTGGAAGTTTGTTCTACAAAGGATAAGAATCCTTGGCCAAGCCCAATTATGCCATCAGTCTTGTCAAGGGTGGCATTAAAGGTGACTTCGTTGCACCCAAACATGATCCCCTTGAAGGTTTTGGAGCCAACAAATAATGTTTCTTTAGCCATGTATCCGAAGATCAAAGATCCATCTAAATAAGCTCCCAGATACGTGCAAGATGAGGAAACGCATTGTGTGTACCCTGCACCATTCATGAAATTCAGAAGGAGTTATGATGCAGATTCCTAAACATGATGCCGTCAATGTTTTGGAATCTTGAAATATAATAAATTCATTTTGATCACACAATTACCTAAAGTAGTATTGGTCAAACTGCATGTGTGTGAGGGACAAGTAATTTTGGTGTAGGTTGAAGATTTTGATGGATCAAAAAGTGGACGTTTTGGCTGGTAACAATCATGATTCGGCTTTCCCAGCTTGCAGGGTAGACATTGAATCCATAAGAGATCACTACCGGTGTCAATGTTGAATGTGAACATCCTTTTAGGTGTTCCTATCCCCACATTTATAACATATGTGCTATCTTGCCATCTGAGTTGAACCTGGTTCTTTCCATAGCGCTGCCTCGACACCATCAAGCTCGCTCTTTTTTGGTCTCTGTCAAGGATTTCAAGCATAGATGGAGCATTTGCTTTTCCATGGTTCTTTGGGGAGCAGGGTCCATAGTTGTGGACTAGTTCCAGAGACTCCTCTTCTTCCGATGACACTACATAGTTCAAACCAAATAAGAAATCTGATAGAGAGTAATAAACAATACATTGCAATAATACAAATTCATGATCAAATATCATCAACTGAGAAGGAACATTCACTTCACTTCAATTTCGTTTGATGAAGTAAGAAACAAGAAGGAATGAACCAACCTTGTTTAGAAGAAGGGTTGCATGTAGAGGTTGGCAGCAAAGAGCTGACTTCAACAACATTGAAATGGTTGCTGATTTGTGTAGTTGTTGTATCATCACTTTGAAAGGCAACACTCTTGTGTACAGAATCAGGAACATTATGTAATCACCAAATTCGATGTGCATTAGCTAGAAAATTATTCAATTGTTACACATTATTCAAATGCGGACATATAGGAATTCAATTTATTCAAACCACTCCACTAGTTAAAGGATTGTATTGTTGTTTCCTTAAGGTGATTATTGTTATTCAACATGTCACACGCTGACATGTCAGATAATGTGTCTACGTGGCTTTGTCTCCTTCGTTATGAGGACAAATCACCTGTTGCCAACCGGTTCTAGGGATTGGATTGAACAATTACGAAAATGGATGGAATCGATTTGTGTTTTTATAATTGTTAGGAGGCGGAATGTCCTTCGAGTAAATAGTTAAGGACCGGAAAAGGCTTTTACTCTTGTTATTTGTCCCTCATTAGTAAAATTTAAGGTATTTTTTAATCTTCTTGAAATTTGGAAAGGTGTAGTTTCACCAACCAGTAGCACTAAGATTCCAAAGGACAGACACAGAATCTGTTCACATGTGTTCTGAATTGAGAACCCTATCTGCATGTCTGTTTAGGAACTTATCTGATCTGATGGTAGATTTCCGGCCAATGATAATTCTAGCAGTTCATGTGTGCCGCTTCAGTTGCCTATCTCCTTTAGTCCTTCACCATAGCAGATTACAAGACAAGAAGTGAAGTTCCCCACACAATGATTCATGGAAGGGGTTAAAAGTTAAAAGAGATTGAAGGGTGCATTAAGTAATTTGACTGTAAAATTGATATTCTTGATTTTTGTTACAATACAATGAGAACAAGCCTTTATCACTTTATGCAATAGCAGTTAGCAAGTCATAGATTAGAGGCAAAATCTGTTGCAAAGAGATAAGTACTTGAACTAACATTTAGGTAAAGAAAGTAAGGGTATGTTTTAACTTTTTATTTTTATTCAGTGTTTTCTGTTTTTAGAATTTTGCAAAGAAAAAAAAAACAATAAAAACAATCAAATTTTGTTATCTGTTTTCACTTCATGGCTTCTCTTTTTTCATAAAATTCTGAAGAAAATAAAAACACAAACCAAATGCTTTCTAAGTAACTGATTTCACCTTCTAGAACCAGCATTCATTAGCAACATTACTAACATTCATTCATCTATTTTGGTATATTGCATACAAGGTTATCCCTACCCTCTAGAATTAAGCAATAAAAACATGAGCATTATATGGTCATCAAACATTACAGCTCTTGTTGGACTTATGTGATTACAGATAAAGACATAATATTACAATATTGAAAAATGTAAAACATATTACTAATCATGGAATACTTTTCCAGAGTAATCTTCAGAGATGCTGACAAGTCACAAGATTGCACCTAACAGAGTTTAAATTCCCAGCAATTGTATTGTGTGATCCGTGAGTGGTACACTAGTCATGCACTTACATTACAAACAATTTTGCAACATAATAGTCTGTGCTCAAGCTCTCAAATCCCATGGTTATGAATTTATGATAAGTTTAGGGAAAAGAGACAAATATTGGGAGGAAAAAAAAGAATTACACGCCCATCATCGTTTCTTAAAGCCATACTTTTTGCGTTCATAGAATAGATCGGTTTTGGCACTCCCTAAATTAACAATTTTGGGGCAGCCATCCCTATCTTTCTCTTGCTGTGTGCATTCCTTGCAGTAGTAGGCATCAGATATCCCTACCCCTCCACATATTACGCAGCGACCTTGAAATGATCCATAGTTGCATTCATCGCAAACCCGGACAAGTGTACAAGGACGCACGTAAGAGTCGCATATGACACACTTGCCGTCGCATTTCTCACAAAGTCTTCCAATGGCAATTCCAGGCTGTTTCCGGCACATAATCAAATCAGGATGATGCTTGGCCATAATTTCAACAGCCTGCTAAATGCTGAGTATATATATAATATAACCTGCAAGTAAATCTAAAGTTGAACATGTAAATGGTAAAGTATCTCAGTAAAACACTACAACTCTTACCAAACAAAACAAGGTAAATTACAAAATTTACAACAACATATTGAGTCACTTCAATTTTTATTGTTTAAGATGAGTGAATTTGTAACTAATAATGCTAACATAAATAAAAAATTTACAAATCAATGAAACATATTCAAATCATCAGCTCAAATATTGTATATTTAATATTCTTCCCCACATTAGCTATAATTTGGTCTTCATACAAGCAGATAATGGATTATTATGACAATAAAACAATGCATTAATTAAAATTTTAAGTTGTTTTCCCTGCTAAACAAAGTGGTTTTTGAATTTGAAATCATGATGATCTAATCATTATCAAAATCCCAGATAGTGTTAAGCAGATCACGAAAATGGTAATTCACATGTTAGGATTCAAAGCACAAGGTTCCTTCTTTCCCTTTAACACAAAAAAGTGCAGAAGAAACCAAAAGCCACTCATAATAACATACAAACGGTTCCAAACCCAACCTTAGTTTCATGACAACATAAAAATAAAAATAACATTTCAGCAGTGGCAACAGTTTCAAAATAAGCCCCAATATAGTGAAATTGAAACTACCCTTAGGCCGCTAATAGTACTGAAGAACTAACCCTAAACCAGTAAAACACCGTTAACAGGTACACTACCAAAAAACCCAACATTTTCACTCATACAAAGAACATGGTTCACTTGGATTCAACACTATCCATGTATTAAAGCTTAAAAAGAAAAAATTAATCTACAAAAATAGGTAATGATGACAACCCACAAGCATAAATCTTAGATGAAGAAAGGTCACAGCAGTAAAAGAAAGAGTAGCGTACAAGTGCAGAAAAGGGAAATCAAAAGGAAGAAGAGATACCTGTGCTGCCAAGAGGAGCCTTTAGTCTTCAAGGAATGTTGCCGACTTTGCTGAAGCCAAGGAGGAGAAAAACTAAATCAATAGGGCTCACACTCATATATTTTTTTAAGTTAGGAACAAAACTCGAACTGGCCATTTTTAAGTTAATATAAAACTTTTTATGTTATTTGAGTTATATTTTATTGATTTACTAGTTTATATATTATAGGAAAATTTTCAAGTGTACTGTCGTACTGATATTTTAGTAATTTTTAATTATTAATTTTAATTATAAAAAATATATATAATATTTATAATTAAGATCGATTAAAAATTATTGATATATCTATGACAGTATACTTGAAAATCTTCCTATATTATATATAATATATATACAACATATATATACAACAGTAACATAATATAATATATTATTTATGTAATATATAATAGTCAAAATAGATAACTTAAATTTCGTTAATATTTTAAATTTTACAAATGTAAATAACCATAAAAATTATTTTATAATGTGTAAAAATTAAATTTTTTTATGTAAACAAATTTAATTAATTATGATTTAATATAACAATATAAATAATGTTTGAAGCGTTTAATTAAAGGCCTGTTTGATATGTTTTAAAAATAAATTTTTTGAGTTTTTAACTTATAAAAGTTAGTAGTATTAATATTGGGTGTAATTTTTAAAATTAAATTGCAGTTTTTTAAGAAGCTATTTAGGAATTTATAGAGAAGTTAAAAAAAATTATTTCTCTCATAATACTATTATTTTTTATCACATTTTTATAAAATAAGTACTATTAAAACTAAAAATCCAAACACAAAATAACTTATTTATAAATTACTTTTAACATAGCCATTTATTGTTTAAACTATTTTTTTAAAAGAAATTTAATTAAATTGTTTACCAAACTGAACCTAAGTACTTTTGAAAATCTCTTCTTATCTTTTTTATTATGTACTAGTTTGAATTGGTTTTTTTGAGTTAAAAATTTTTTTTAAAATAAAATATTTTATTCAATTTAAAACTTATTTGAATACGTCTTTAAAAAAATATTTTTATTGAAAAAATAAATATAATTATTTATTTTAAATATAATTTGTTACCTGACAAGTTATTATTTGCCACTCTAAGGTCCTTTGAAGAGGAACTCTCTCCTCTTAATATGCATGTAGAGACTCTCACTCTCTTCTCCAATGGCTGGTCTTTTCTCATGGTACAAAAAGTGAAAATGGAACTTTTGGAAATTGTAGCGTTGAAGTTGCTCTTATAATATTAATGTTTAGAGTAATTTTTAAAATTAATTTATAACTTTTTAAAAAATTATTTAAATATATATAAAAAAATTTAAAAAATATTTTTTTAGAATAAAAAGTTTTTTATTATTTTTTTAAAAAAAATATTTTAGAACTAAAAAACTAAACACAAAATAATTTATGTATAACCTACTTTTTATTTAAGTTTTTATGTTTTAAACTCTTTTTTCAAAAGATTTTAGTTAAATTGTTTACCCAAATTGACTCTTAATCTGTTCAGATATTATAAGGGTTGGCAGCCTTATTTTTTGCGAATCACTCTATATTCCTAATATATTATAATATATAGTTAAAATTTATTAGACATGTATAATAAAAGTATAAAATTAATCAAGATCAAACTTACCTCTTCCCTTTTATTTTAATTTTAACATAAAATTTATTGTAATTTTATTATTTTTAATTTTAATATAGATTTAATTTTGTATTTTTGTTTTATTATATATTTTATGAAATATAGAATAAATAAATATTGTGTTTAATTGAAAAAAATATTTATCATAGATAAAGTTGAATGAAAAATTTTGGAGTGCAAATAAGATTATAATTGGAAGATTCTCAACCACGAATGGGGTATAATTAAATTTTAGAGAAGATTTAAACCTACGAATAAGATTAGGATGGAATCTAAGTCATACTTTATTGTTAATCAATTTCAATTTTGTTCATTTAAAATACTTAGAATTTGTCAAATATAATAAATAATTGAAAAATGTACCTTTTTATTTTAGAAAATGCTATTTAACACTAAAATCAAATATAGACATTCTGTATTTATATAAAAATGCATGTGTAATTCAATTTATTTTTAATATATATTTTATATTTTAATGTGTAACTAATTTTAATTATTAATTTCGGTGTATATCTCATAAGTGGAGAAAAGGACAAATAGATCTCTAACCTTTTTTTCGGGAGACATTTTCGTCCCCGACGATTGGAAAATATATTCATATCCCTGACCCTTTAAAAATATGGACAAATCTACCCTCCCTTTAAACTCAGTCCATTAGCCTCGTCGAAAAACGTTGAGGTGGCTCCCGTGGCGATGATGTGGCCGTAACGGGATGACACGTGGGCAAGACCTTTTGAAAATAGGACGTATTAGTCCCCAGCGTCCAAAACGACGCCATTTCTCCCCCACCCCTCCAAACACAGTTTAATTCCCATATGCAATACCCATAACAGCCATGTTTGCTCCTTTGAATTATTGAAAACCTAAGAAGACCAACGATCAAAGTCCCTCCCCCCTGTTTCTTCCTCCAAAAATTATACTACGTGAAAGAGCAATCGGTCCGTGGTGAAGTTGCTGTGGGAGGCCAAGAAGGAGGTTTCTGTTGAGGTCGTAGTTGCTGTCTTCGTCAGAAGGTAAGATTGTGATGCTTAGCGTTTAAGTTTTGGTTATTGTGGTGTGAACAAAGAGTGAAGGCAGTGTGTGTGCATGTTGAGAGTGTGAAAAACAGTGGTGTAATGTAGTGAAAAAACTGTTTTAAAAACGTTGTGGGTAGGATTAGCAGGAGGGATTGTGTTTGGATAAAGGGGTTTTGTTCATATTTTTTGTAACTGTTTTTGGACTGACACGTTGTTGATCATTGGATAAATTTCAGATGGTTGATGTTTTTGTGGTGCCGATTTTTCACCATGGAAGTAAGTTTGTCAGAGGGAGTGATGGAGCCCTGTTTTATGAAAATGGAAAGGAAGAGAAGTTCCCTGAGATGGACTTGGACTTTGTGAACTTCGAAGATCTTGTAACGTTATTTAAGGGTTTGGGTTACCGGTCATACAAGGAAGTATACTGGTATGATCCCACAAGTAGCGACATTGAGTCGGGGATGAACAAGTTAACTGAGGATGCAGGGATAAATGCAATGCGAAAGAACATATCGAAGAACCAAAACACTTTTGAGTTCCATATATATACTTTGATCACGGAGTCGATGTCCCTGAAGTTGTTGAAATGTTAGCAAGAATAGTGATGGGGCAGTGGATGTGGATGTGGATGAGATTTTAGAGGAATTGAAGACATCCTCTTCATCAGATGACAGGTACGAAAGCACAGAAGACGTACTGTACAAACCTCCACTAGCTGGAGTGGAGACCGATAGTACTGAAAGTGACAGTAATGACGGGGTAGCTGGTTGTAAGAGAAAAAGAAGTACCAAGGGTAGAAAAAAGGTAGTAACCTCGAAGAAGCCAGTTGCAAGGAGGCAAAGGTCAAAGAAAAAGTCTAAGGTTGAAAAGAAGCGGGTTCAGCATAGGACCAAGGTGAATGTAAGAGGAGAAAATAGTGCAGGCGGTAATGCTAGTGGTTAGGGGGCTGATGGGCCGAATGATCAAGGATGTGGTGGTGGTTTTCTTGGTGTGTAGCCGGATAATGCAGGGGTAGGGGATTATACATCAGTGAAGTGCCAACAGAAATGGAGAAAATCGTATTTAAGTATGAGTCCGAGGAGTTGCATACACCTATATCATCCAATGATGAAGGTAGCAGCAGGAGATTTCCTGAGTTTAATGATAACTATGCTCACTGTGAGGGGAGATTTGAGTTAGGAACCAGATTTGCTACTGTTGAAAGGTTTAAAGAGATGGTAAAGGATTCCTTCATTGCTGAGAGGAGGGAGCTGAAGTGGATAAAGAACGACAAGGAGAGGGTCAGAGTGGGTTGCAAAGATGAGGAGTGTCCATTCCTGGTTCATTTGTCCTACAACAAAACATTACAGTGTTATCAAGTAAAGACGTATGTGCAAGAACATACTTGTGCAAGAGATTTAGGGAGTAATGCAGCTGATCAGCATTGGCTTAGCAAGAAGATTGAAAAGAGGATGGCAACCCAACCCCACATGAACACCAAGGAGGCAACTGAATTCCTAAGGGAGGAATTTTTATTGTGTCCCCACCCTAAGATGGTCTACAGAGCAGTAGTGGAGGCTGGGGAGAAGATCATGGGCAATGAGAGGGACCAATACGAAAGGAGCAGGGACTACTGTGAGCAGATTCTGAAGAGCAATCCAGGTTCGACGGCCAGGTTGGAGCTCATGCCAATTCCAGAATCACCTCCTATATTCGATAAATTAAACATATGCTTGGATGCTTGTAAGAAAGGGTTCAAGGATGGGTGTAGGCCTTTGTTGCACCTAGATGGTTGTTTTTTGAAAACCTACTACATAGTTTGGCTTCTAGCAGCAGTTGCGCAGGATGCCAACAATCAGTTCTACGTTGTTGCATATGGAGTTGTCAGGGCTAAGACTAAGGATGCCTGGAAATGGTTCTTGACAAATCTTTAGGAAGACATAGGTGACGATGCCAGCCATGGGTGGACCTTCATATCGAACTAACAAAAGGTAAGCTGTAATTTTGGTTAATCAATATGTTTGGTTCACATATTACCAATTTAACTTGATATATCATTGCTTTATGTCGTCGTTCAATGCAGGGTTTACTCCCTGCACTAAAGGAGGTCATGCCACATGCAAAGCTCTGCAATTGCGTGATGCACATGTGGAAGAATTTCATAAATCGCTTCGAGAACTTGTGTTGAGTTAAGAAATTAATTAATAAAATTGATGATGACAAACATTTGATTAGTGGATTAATCACCCAATTAGTTTTGATTATTGTTTATAAGTGATGCAGGCCAAAAATAAGTCTTGCAGCAGCCCAACATCAAACAAAAGATATATGCTAATGGGCTAAATGGTAAGTGAAAAATAAAAACAAGCCCAAGTCATTCATCTGAAACAAAATTCATCAAAGAAGCAAAGCAAGGCACCAACGGGCTGAAGTAGAGAAGAACCCGATCCAAGCCCGAAATTGATTTTCAATTTCCCACCATCTTGCCTTACCAGAAGCAACGTTCCTCTCCTCTCTAATCAAGTCACATCAAGGCTTCAAAAAAGTAAGAAAGAGAAAGAAAAAAGCTTCCTCCCTAAGCTAGTAACCAAAGAAGCAAGAGAGAGAGAAAGTTTAAGCTTGAAGCACAGAAGCTAAAACAGAAAATCCAAACCAAATCAAGCTTAGGTTAAAGGTAATCCATCTCATCTTGCATGCATCAGATCTTCTTCTCTTCTCCCAACTTTCTGCTCTATCCGAAAATGGCATTCAAGGGAAAATTGTTCTCTGCCCTATTCTGCTTCACATCTACGGTCACAAGTGATACTTGGGGACCAAGTAGTTTTTCAATGGCTAAGATCAAGTTGACCATGAGCAGATTTCTATGGTTACTGCTTTGTGGCTTTCGGTCAAGATGAAGAAGTCAGAAGCAAAGTTTCTACTCTAAGGTTTAACGAGAAAAAGTGATTCTGTGGGTTGGTGAAGCTCAAGGCTCAAGGTGTTGACCTTGGAAGAAGAACCTAGCAACATGCAAGGAGAATAAAAGAAGTCTTCTTGCTCATTCAGAAGGTAAGGAGAGAAAACTAGAGTTTGTGAGTTGAGTTCTGTAAAGTTCCTCTACTTGGATAATGCTCTCTTTTAAAGAAGCATTCGGCCAACACTGAAGAACTGTATCTGAGGTTTGCAAATCTGGTTTTGCACATAGCAAAGAGGCTGCTGATGAAGTCAATCTCCTTCATGTTTTACTGATTGTAATGTATTTTTTCCAAGTTTATCTTTCTGTAATTTCTTGTGAGAAAAGGCATTGTGAGAAAGCTTAAGTAAAAGCCATGAGTGAAAAAGGCTGAGTGATACACTTGAGAGAAAAGCCTAGAGTTATTTTTCTGATTTCTTTAGGTTGGCTAAGTGTCTTGTATCTTGTACCCGTTTGGTATCCCTTTCTTAGTTGGGTTAGCACTAAGAGTGAATAGTTAGGAGTTAGCATAGCCAATGTCAAGTTAGGATAGAACTTAAGTGTGAAATTGGTGTATGTAATTCTGTTAACTATAGTGAAATTCTTCCATAATTGTGGAGGAGACTGGATGTAGGTTGCATAACATAAAGGCAACCGAACCAGGATACTTGCTGGTGTTAGCTTTTCTTTTCTCTGATGTGTTCTGTTTTCTGATAATCATGAGACAAAAATAAATTGTCTCATAAATTTTCGCTGCTGAGTTCAAACAGAATCAGAATTGCAAATCTATTTTAAAAGGGTAATAACAGCAACTGAAAAGGAAGGCATAGATTCAACCCCCCTTCTCTAAGCCTACCACAACCTTCAATTGGTATCAGGAGCTGAGGTCTCAAGAATCAAGTTTAACCACTTGGAGCAAAGATCCAATGGCAAACAACTTGGGCACAATCACAGTTGCTTACACCCTCATTGAAGGCCAGTCAAACAACCGGCCACCTTTCTTCAACGGGAAGAACTACTCCTACTGGAAAGAAAGGATAAGGATCTTCATCCAATCCATTGACTACAACATATGGAAGATTGTTGTAAGCGGTCCAAAGATCCCAACAAAAACAAGTGTTGATGGAGTGGTGACTCCAAAAGAAGAAGCTGAATGGAATGAAGATGATAAGAAGAAGATAGTGCTGAATGCTAAATCAATCAACCTTCTTCACTGTGCTATCAGCTTTGAAGAGTACCGAAAAGTGTCTAGATGCAAGACAGTCAAAGAAATCTGGGAAAAACTCCAGGTTACACACAAAGGCACCAAACAAGTAAAAGAAACGAGGATTGATATGGTGCGAAGAGAGTACGAGATGTTTAGCATGAAGGATGGAGAAAGCATTGATGAAGCGTTTGAGAGATTCTCAATCATAATCAACAACCTTGATGCTATGGGTACAAACTATGCAGAATAAACCTTGGTGAGAAAACTCCTTAGAAGCCTCACAAAAGAGTGGGAAAACAATGTCACTGTCCTAACCGAGAGTGACAACATAAGTCCCATAACCTATGATGAGCTGAGAGAAAAACTCCTTGCCTATGAAGCCACACACACAAACACAGACTCAAAGAAAAAGAGAATAGCCATCAAGTCACAAATAGAACCAAAAGAGAGTGAGTCAAGTGATGGTGTTTCAGATGACGAGCTTTTGTTTTTTGCTAGGAGATTCAGAAGGATGATGAAAAGCAAGGGCAAATACAAAGGTTCAAGTTCAAAGGAGCACAAGATAGACTTGAGCAAGGTGACGTGTCATCACTTCAAGGAGGCTGGACACTTCAAGTCAAACTGTCCAAAGCTCAAAAAGGAGGACAAAGAAAAGAAGGAAAGGAAGAGAGTACTCATGGCAGCTTGGGAGGATCTTGAGAATGACTCAAATGAAGGAGAAGAATCTGAAGGAGATGACAAAGACTGCTTCATGGCTGGAAACAACAACCTTGATGAGGTAAATTATTATGATTTGACCATTGAGGACTTGCATGCTATTATTAATGATCTCACTTTAAACACCTCAAAATTGCTTGCAAATACAATGAATGCAGATCTGAAAGAGATGTGTTAAGAGCTGAAAATAATTTTTTAAAAGAAAAAGTGAAAGAAACTAAATGTGCTTTGGACATTATTGAAGAAAACAGATTTCTAAAATCTGAACTTGAAAAATTAAAAGGAAAGCACATTGTAGATCCTTCACATGAGTTAATTGCTGAAAATGAAAGATTAAATGATATGATTAAAAGGCTAAATGGGGACTTAGCAAAATTTGCTCAAGGTTCTAACAACTTGGACAAATTACTTGCAAGTCAAAGACCATTGTTTGAAAAATCTGGTTTAAGCTACATAGCCAAGGAAGATGCAGTTTCTAATATCTCCTCTATAAAGTTTATGGCTTCTTCATCAAACACCAAAACCATACCAAACAAATCTGGTATTGAAAATGCTCCAATATTTGAAGAAAAATTTGATGAAGTACACACAAGTGAAACTGAGACTTCACCAAAAACTGAACCATGTTCAAACCGGCCAGGTTTGAGTTACATTTCGAAAAATGAGGCTGTTTTCAAGAAACCACCATTTTACAACAAAACCTCATATTCGAAAGGTAAAAATGTTCAAAGAAATTCTGGTGAAAATGCTTTTGCAAAGAGGAATAACTTTAATAAAAATCAGTTTGTCAAAAGAAATGCATCTCCTCCAAAAACCAGAAAATTTCAACACTTTAATCATTTCAAGCAATATAACTCACCTCAGTTTCAGCAACACACCTCAGAAAATTATTGTGTTAATTGCAAGAAATTTGGTCACTCATATGCACAATGCTTCATTGAAAAGAGAATTATAGGAAACAAAGTCTACAATGTTGTTTGTGATTTCAATGCACTTGGGCAACCAAGATGGATTAACTTCAAAGGATCCAAATTAATTTGGATACCTAAGGCTACTTGAAACTCATCATGCAAATTTTCCTAGCATCCAAGAACAAAAAGGACATGTGGTACATGGATAGTGGATGTTCAAGGCACATGACTGGAAGGTCAACCTACTTCAGCAAACTAAATAAGTATGATGAAGGTTTTGTGACCTTTGGAGATGATGGTAAAGGTAAAATCATTGCTATTGGAAAAGTAGGTAATGAGCAATCTACTTTCATTGATGATGTGCTTTTGGTATGTGGTTTAAAGCACAATCTTTTGAGTATAAGTCAGCT
>NC_029775.3:3458903-3530991 GCF_000817695.3 Arachis duranensis | reverse complement strand
TACTTCATTCTTGGTTTAAGCATGAGGACATGCTTGGTTTAAATGTGGGGAGGTTGATAAACCCCGTTTTGACGGTTTATCTTGTATTGATTTTGAGAGATTTTATCACCTTTTACCCACATTTATTCAATGAAACAGCATGGTTTTGTGATTGTCTCCTTATTTGTGCTTAGATGTGAAAACATGCTTTCTAGACCTTAAATTAGCTAAATTCAATTCACCTTTGATTCCACTAGATGCCTTGATATGTTTGTTAGTGATTTCAGATTGAAAAGGCTAGGAATGGATCAAAGGAGTGAAGAGGAAAGTATGCAAAGTGGAGAAATCATGAAAAGTCAAAGAAGTTGAACTTGCCCATGGACGCGCGTGCGCACTTGGCGCTCGCGCGCACCTGCGAATCACCCCATGGACGCGTACGCGTGCTGTGCGCGTACGTGTCGGTGCTGTTTTATGATTTTTTTAATGAAAACGTGGCCAACGAATTCTGAAGGGTTGTGGGGCCCAATTGCAACCAACTTTGGCGCCAAAGATGCTATTTAAAGCCAAGGATTGAAGAGCAAAAGGGGATTCCAATCATTACACACTCATATAGTTTAGTTTAGAAGTAGTTTCTAGAGAGAGAAGCTCTCACTTCTCTCTAGAATTAGGATTAGGATTAGGTTTAGTTCTTAGATCTAGGTTTTAATTCATGCATTTATCTTCTTCTTCTTCTCAATTTCTTGTTATTACATTCATTCTTCTTCCATTCTTTTATTGTAATTTCCTTTATGTTGTTCTTACATTTTGTTGTAGATCTAGTATTGTCCCTTCTACAATTGCTAATTGGTTTGGAGTGCACTAAAGCTAGTCTTTCCTTGGGAGTTGGCTAGGACTTGTGGCTCATGTCAATTCATCCACTTGACTTTCCTTTATTAGCAAGGGTTAACTAAGTGGTAGCAATGAACAATTCTCATCACAATTGAGAAGGATAACTAGGATAGAACTTCTAGTTCTCATACCTTACCAAGAGCCTTTTATAGTTGTTAGTTTATTTTCATTGCCATTTACTTTCATGTTTCTTATCCAAAACCCCAAAACACATCACAACCAATAACAAGACACTTTATTGTAATTCCTAGGGAGAACGACCCGAGGTTTGAATACTTCGGTTTATAAAATTAGGGGTTTGTTACTTGTGACAAACAATCTTTTGTATGAAAGGATTTTTGATTGGTTTAGAAACTATACTTGCAACGAGAATTCATTTGTGAAATTCTAAACCGTGAAAAATCCAATCGTCAAGTGGTTAACACAGCTTGCCATATTTTGAATAGAACAATCATAAGGAAATTTTTGAAGAAAATCCCTTATGAACTTTGGAAAGGCTACCCACCAAACTTAGATTACTTGCACATCTTTGGATGCAAATGTTTTGTTTTAAATAACAAGGATAATTTGGGTAAATTTGATCCAAAGACGTATGAGTGTTTGTTTGTAGGATATTCCACAACTAGTAAAGCATATAGGGTTTATCATCAAGATGCTAGAATTATTGAAGAGTCCATACATGTTACATTCTGTGATACTAACTTGGTGCAAAGCATTTTGAAAGATTGTGATGCAGGAAATCAAGCTCAAAAAGAGGACGAAACTGCTCAAAATCATGGAAAAGAAAAGTCTGGACAAGCTGAACCAGAAACAGCAAATGCTAAAAATTCAAGAGACAATTCTATTTTGTCTCATGAATCTGAAGGAAATCCTGCAGCCAGCAGCGCCCAGAATCCCTTGATGACTGAATCTGCCTCCAAGTCCACTAGACCTCGTGAGTGGAGATTCTTGAAGAATTATCCTGAGGAATTTGTCATTGGGGACGTCTCTCATGGAGTGCAAACAAGGTCTTCCACTAGAAAGGCAAATGAAGGAACAAACATTGCCCTTCTTTCACAAATAGAGCCTCAAAATGTCAAGGAAGCACTTAGTGACCCTTCTTGGGTTAAAGCTATGGAGGATGAGCTTCTTGAGTTTGAAAAGAACCAAGTATGGACTTTAGTTCCAAGGCCAAGTGGAAAGAAAGTGACCGGCACCAAGTGGATTTTTCGGAACAAATTGGGAGAAGATAGTAGCATTGCGAGAAACAAGGCAAGGCTGGTGGTACAAGGATATGACCAAGAAGAAGGAATAGACTTTGATGAATCCTTTGCCCCTGTGGCCCGAATGGAAGCCATAAGACTTCTCTTATCTTATGCTGCATATTGTGGTTTTAAATTATATCAAATGGATGTGAAATGTGCATTTTTAAATGGAGTGATAGATAGAGAAGTGTATGTGGAGCAACCTCCTGGTTTTGAAAATAAAGAGCATTCTAATCATGTTTTCAAATTATCTAAAGCTCTCTATGGTTTAAGACAAGCTCCTAGAGCTTGGTATGAGAGACTTAGCTTGTTTCTTTTGAAAAATGGTTTTCAAAGAGACACCACTGACACAACTCTATTTATCAAGGACTCTAATGATTCTTTTATTCTAGTCCAAATATATGTTGATGACATTATTTTTGGATCAGTCAATGAATCCCTTTGTTCTGAATTTGGAAAACTCATGACAAGTGAATTTGACATGAGTATGATGGGTGAACTTAATTTTTTCCTTGGGCTGCAAATTAAACAAACTGAAAATGGTATTTTCATTCATCAAGAAAAGTATGCCAAGGAATTAGTTAAGAAGTTTGGTCTTGAAAATGCCAAATCCATGGGAACTCCCATGCATCCTAATTCAAAATTAGATAAGGGAGAAACTGAGAAAGATGTTGATGAGACTAGGTATAGAGGAATGATTGGCTCTCTTATGTACTTAACTTCCTCTAGACCCGATATTGTGCAAAGTGTTGGATTGTGTTCTAGGTTCCAATCCAAACCAAAAGATTCACATCTTTCTGCAGTTAAAAGGATCATTAGATATGTTCATGGCAC
The DNA here is from genome assembly GCF_000817695.3 of Arachis duranensis. Lineage (NCBI taxonomy): Eukaryota > Viridiplantae > Streptophyta > Magnoliopsida > Fabales > Fabaceae > Arachis > Arachis duranensis. Next base: position 3,528,046 of record NC_029775.3, on the reverse strand, counting down.
ATCTAATTTTGGTTTATGGTATCCTAAGATTGATGATTTTTCTGCAGTTGGTTATTGTGATGCAGATTTTGCTGGTGATAGAGTTGATAGAAGGAGCACTTCAGGCCTATGTTGTTTCCTTGGAAAGTCCTTAAATGTTTGGTCAAGTAAGAAGCAACCAACAGTGGCCTTATCCACTGCAGAGGTTGAGTATATAGCTGCTTCTTCTTGTTGTTCTCAACTTTTATGGTTAAAAACACAGCTTGTTGATTACAAATTAAAGGCTGAAAATATTCCCTTGATGTGTGATAATATGAGTGCCATTAATATTTCTAAAAATCCAGTTTTGCACTCAAGGACGAAGCATATTGAAGTGAAATTTCACTCAATAAGAGAACATGTCCAAAAGGGGGATATTAGTATTCAATTTGTTAAATCTGAGGAGCAATTAACAGATATTTTTACAAAACCATTAGCTGAGGATAGATTCTGTATGCTTAGGACTTGTCTAAGAATTTTGAGTTATGATTCTTTATTTGAAAAGTGCTGATGTATTTGCTGGAGATTTTTGTCTCATAAACAGGTATGAGACAATTCTGGGCAGGTGATGAACGTCTCCATCAAGCCAGCGTGTTCTGGGCTTGTTTCAAATGAAAGATAATCTGGGCCAACCTCAAAATCAGATCTAGAGTGGTCCATTGTGTTTCCTTAAATCTAACTATCTCTGAGCCCATATGTGAATGTTACATTTTTTTTGTTGATGGGCTATGTGTTTATTTTTAATAATTTTTTCATTTAATGCTTATAGTCCAAAAAGATTTTCAGGCTTATTTTTTTGTTTTTCAAAATTTAAGATTCATTTCCTATTTTATTTTCAAATCAAATCAAATCTTAAATTTATGAGGTCAGGTCTTTTCATGTCATTTCAAAAAGTGATGCAGTTGCATGGTTTTGGAAAACCACTTTTGGGTACGGTTACCAACACTCCCTCTCTTCCCTCCATAACTTCTCCTCTAACCCTTCGGTTTCTTTCCTCTCACTCCACTATCTCTCTTCCATCAAAAGCTTCAATTTAACCAAAATGGGGAAGAAAGTCATTGCTAAAAGAGAACCGCGTGAGAAAATCCATAAACTTCCAGGATATCCAAGACCATCAACTCGTTCTCAAGACACCACTTTTACTCCTTCACCTTCTCCTCCTACCTCTCCTCCTCGCATAGTTCCCATGGCGTGAACCAAGACCACTCCAAGGTACCCTGCTCCTGCCAAACCGACACCACCACCTAAGGCAACGCCATCCAAACCAAGTTCCTCAAAACCTAGTTCGTGCAAGGGTAAGCGTCCTGCCGTTGAAGAACCTGTTCCTGAGACAACAAAACCTAAGCTAAGGTCTGTTCATGTGCTTTCACAAAGAGGTAACCCTCATTGTCCTCTCAAATCTGTTAGAGAACCAGATATTGATCCTTTTGCTCACAAATCACACTTCATGACATCTCACTCAGATTATAACCCCCATCGTTTTAAATTTGTCATGAACCATGATTTTTATGAGGGAGTTATTCAGTATCGTACTCTATGTCCCTCTTTTCTTGCTGATTTACCAGATTTGAAAAAGAAAGGTTTTCCTTTTGTTGAAAATTTGGAATTTTTAGACTGGAATCACCTTTTCAAAATCAAACAACCTGTATATCCTCAGTTAGTCAAAGAATTTTATGCAAACATGACTTATCATGAAGGAAGTGTGCATTCTTATGTTAAGGGCAGAGACATTATCTTGAATAATGAAACTATCAGTGAATCCTTGAAGTACACTGATGTTGGGCCGTGTGCTTATACATCTGTGAAGTGGGATGAAGGTATTGGTATCTCTTACTATGATGCTCTGGCTCACATTTGTGAACATGTTTCCTTAATTGATGGCATCACACCCACTCACAAAGCCCTCGGATATGAACGCGCTCAGTTGCACCGTATTGTCAACCACATTTTAATTCCTCAAAGTGGTTCATATCAAAGGGTTTCTTACATGGACACACTTGTTTTGTATGCCCTAATCACTAAAATAGAAATATCTTTTGCCTATTTGATGGCTAGATACATGTTTGATTCTGTTAGAAGTGTGAAAGATAAAGCACTACCTTATGACATGTTTTTGACTTGCATATTTGAGACTTTTGGTGTTGACCTGTCAAATGAGGCTTATGAAAATAAACATTCATACCTAAAAGGGGGTGGTTCAGTGAAACAGCAAAAAGGACCAACTCGATCTGAGAAAGTGGTTCTAGATGATGATGATGATGAGTACATCCCAGATGAATCTCCTCCTCCTTCCATTGAGGGTACATCCATTTCCACTGGGAAGAAATCTGTTCTGCTAAATGTGGTCAAGGATGTTGCTCAAGAGTTTGTTTCCCAATCAAATCACTTAATTGCCATGAGCAAGGAACAAAGGAAGCTAGCTAGCAAGCATGAGAACTTCCTGAAGAAATCAAGAGATAGGGTGGCTGTGCTCATGACCTTCATTGATAACCTTAATAATGATGAAGACATTGCCACTGATGTTGAAAAGGAAGCTGCTTCGGAGGGGGATGGTTCTAATGCCTAGAATTTGTCTCATGAAAACTATTGATGCTGCTCTATTTTCTGTCTCATAAACTCTGTTTTCTTTTGCTACTGTTGGCCTTATTTCAGTTGTCTTGGATGACTGTATAAACTTTGGATACTGCTGCACTTTTGGTAGTTTAGTTAGTAGTTTGGACTGTGCACTGATCTTTCTTGCAGGGTTTATAGTGATGTTTTTGTGGATCTTGCTTATTATCAACCCTTGATGACAAAAGGGGGAGTAATAGGAACAATAGGAGCAATAGCTGGAATGCTAGTCTGACTTATTCTGACTAAAGTTGCCTTTGATTACTGTTTTTTGTGGACTTTGTTTGATTGCTGCAGATTGTAATAAGCTTGATTTACAAATGTTTGCAAATATTGTGAACTATTGTTGGAAACTTACTTTATGATATGTTGCTATCTTGACCCTGACCCTGATGTGATAAACTCTATTTTGGCCATTAAAACTATCATTGTTTTACTATATTTTTGATTGGTACTTTGGTTCCATATAAGCATATGTAAACAGGAAAGAAGAGAAGAGCATAAATCCAGGGGGAGCTAATCTTGAAAAGGAAAGGGGGAGCAACACTAAAGCAAGAAACATCAAAGGGAAGTTTTCTAAACTTTACCAAAATCTTAATTCCTTTGATCATTGCTTAATTATGTTTGTCATCAAGGGGGAGATTGTTGATTTAAGAAATTAATTAATAAAATTGATGATGACAAACATTTGATTAGTGGACTAATCACCCAATTAGTTTTGATTATTGTTGATAAGTGATGCAGGCCAAAAACAAGTCTTGCAGCAGCCCAACATCAAACAAAAGATATATGCTAATGGGCTAAATGGTAAGTGAAAAATAAAGACAAGCCCAAGTCATTCATCTCAAACAAAATTCATCAAAGAAGCAAAGCAAGGCACCAACAGGCTGAAGTAGAGAAGAACCCGATCCAAGCCCGAAATTGATTTTCAATTTCCCACCATCTTGCCTTACCAGAAGCAACGTTCATCTCCTCTCTAATCAAGTCACATCAAGGCTTCAGAAAAGTAAGAAAGAGAAAGAGAAAAAGCTTCCTTCCTAAGCTAGTAACCAAAGAAGCAAGAGAGAGAGAAAGTTTAAGCTTGAAGCACAGAAGCTAAAACAGAAAATCCAAACCAAATCAAGCTTAGGTTAAAGGTAATCCATCTCATCTTGCATGCATCAGATCTTCTTCTCTTCTCCTAGCTCTCTGCTCTATCCGAAAATGGCATTCAAGGGAAAATTGTTCTCTGCCTTATTCTGCTTCACATCTACGGTCACAAGTGATACTTGGGGACCAAGTAGTTTTTCAATGGCTAAGATCAAGTTGACCATGAGAAGATTTCTATGGTTACTACTTTGTGGCTTTCGGTCAAGATGAAGAAGTCAGAAGCAAAGTTTCTACTTTAAGGTTTAACGAGAAAAGTGATTCTGTGGGTTGGTGAAGCTCAAGGCTCAAGGTGTTGACCTTGGAAGAAGAACCCAGCAACATGCAAGGAGAATAAAAGAAGTCTTCTTGCTCATTCAGAAGGTAAGGAGAGAAAACCAGAGTTTGTGAGTTGAGTTCTGTAAAGTTCCTCTACTTGGATAATGCTCTCTTTCAAAGAAGCATTCGGCCAACACTGAAGAACTGTATCTGAGGTTTGCAAATCTGGTTTTGCACATAGCAAAGAGGCTGCTGATGAAGTCAATCTCCTTCATGTTTTACTGATTGTAATGTATTTTTCCAAGTTTATCTTTCTGTAATTTCTTGTGAGAAAAGGCATTGTGAGAAAGCTCAAGTAAAAGCCATGAGTGAAAAAGGCTGAGTGATACACTTGAGAGAAAAGTCTAGAGTTATTTTTCTGATTTCTTTAGGTTGGCTAAGTGTCTTGTATCTTGTACTTGTTTGGTATCCATTTTCTTAGTTGGGTTAGCACTAAGAGTGAATAGTTAGGAGTTAGCATAGCCAATGTCAAGTTAGGATAGAACTTAAGTGTGAAATTGGTGTATGTAATTCTGTTAACTATAGTGAAATTCTTCCATAATTGTGGAGGAGACTGGATGTAGGTTGCATAACATAAAGGCAACCGAACCAGGATACTTGCTGGTGTTAGCTTTTCTTTTCTCTGCTGTGTTCTGTTTTCTGATAATCATGAGACAAAAATAAATTGTCTCATAAATTTTCGCTGCTGAGTTCAAACAGAATCAGAATTGCAAATCTGTTTTAAAAGGGTAATAACAGCAACTGAAAAGGAAGGCATAGATTCAACCCCCTTCTCTAAGCCTAACACAACCTTTAACTTGTACATTAGAGAGGTTGTGTGGGAGTGTGCTAGATACACTACTATTGCAGAATTCAAAGAATGTATGGAAAAGCTGAAGCAAGTGAACCATGGGGTTTGGAATTACCTCAGCAAGTTTCAGCCAGAAACTTGGGTTAAGGCCTATTTCTCCCATGGGCCAAAGATTGATAACCTTACAAATAACATGTGTGAGGTTTTTAATGCCAAGATAGTGAATTACCAGACCAAGCCCATCCTCACCATGTGTGAAGAAATCAGGTGTTACCTGATGAGGAGGATGGTGAATCACAAACGAGTCCTGGACAACCACACTGGAAAGCTGGCACCAGTCCAGCAAAAGAGGATGGAGAGGTTAGTCAATCTTAGCACTAAGTGGATGGCTGAATGGGTTGGTGATAACGAAAGAAAAAGGTTTGAGGTGAGCCGCAAAGCAAGCAAGGTGGACGTGGACCTTATTAAGTACACTTGCTCGTGCAACAAATGGCAACTTACTGGTAACCTCTGTAGTCACTATGATTCATTCATTGCTGTGTTATTTTGCACATTTTAAAACTGTTTCCCCCATTACCTCAGGCATGTCTTGCATACATGCGCTTGCTGCCATTAGGAAGAGACGTTACATGCCACAGGACTATGTGCACCCTTAGCGGTGTATGGAGTCAATCCGGAGGACATATGCACACTGCATTCAACCAGTGCCAAGTTTAGAATTCTGGGCCAGAACTGAATTCTCACAGCCAGACCCACCCATCATCAAAAGGGGGATTGACTGGCTAAAGGTTCATAATCGGCAGAAAGACCTTGCAGAGCCACTGATGCAAGGGGGGTAAACTGAAGAAGTCATTCTCTGTGTCTTGCAGCAAGTGTGGTGAGAAGGGCCACAATTACAAAACTTGCAAGGGAGCTCCATCGAACCCGAATTGGAAGTCGAAGACAAAGCGGCCTAAGAAGAAGAGAGATAACACATCCCAAGCACTTGTTGTGCTTCCTTTGTCACAGTCTGCTCCACCACCAGAGGCAAGATGACTTTCTTCATAATAGTGTCTTTGCTTATATGATCCAGCCACTATTGTGTCCCATGTGCAAGTAGTTCAGGTTTTAAAATATCTTAGTACTAGAAACCTCAGGAATTTTTACTTCTTAGTACCTCAATCTTCAAGGACTGATATGTATTAGTATATTATTCTTGAGGGACTAATATGTCTTCCTATTAAATTGTCTAATAATTCGACCACTATGTCCAGGATGCTTCAAATAGTCAATCAGGCAACTCAACACCCCAACAGCAACACCCTACTGTAACGATTCAATTGTTTGTCATTATAAGCTGTTTAGTGTATGTATTGAGTAACTATTGCCTGATTATGTTGGCGTGTTTTATTACCCTCCTTCTTATAGGTTCCGAGCGGAGCTGGCACAAGTGCGATGAATGTTGCACCAGTTCCAACAAGAATTACAAGATCGACAATTGTATTAGCACCACCAGGCCCAACGGTCACCAGTGGCAGGCCACCTGCCCCAACTACAAGTCGGCCCTTTAAGCCCCCAAGAAATGCTCCATCCATGGTCACCGGCACAGCTCGACTTAAACCATCAAAGTTCAGACCAAAACAGAATATTCTCAGGTCACCTGTTCTACTTGCTCAAGGGCCAACACCATCTAGCACACAGCACCAAGCACCAATTCTCCAAGCCTCCCAAGGACCAACCCTATCTAGCACACAAGTAGTTGCACAGGCTTAGGAGGCTCCACTACCATCTACACCAAGTGTGTCAGTGTCTAAGGACTCCAAGGAATGAAGCAAGTGAACCATTATCTTATTTTGTGACAAATGTGTCCTGTTGTAAAACTTTATGGAAAATTCCAGATATAACTATCATTTTTTGTATTAGCCAGCTTTTTGGTTACCTGTTGGTGGTTAAGTAAAAACTTGTTAATGGTATCATGCCATACAATGAACAATGTTTGATTATCTTTTTTTTTTTGGGTTGTCAGCTACAATGAACAATGTTTACGTTCATAGCTTTAATGCCAGTTCTTCAAAGTTTGATTATCTGTTATTTTGCCAGTTTTCATTTTTAGTTATACATTACAATATACAGGCTAAAAACTGATACATTAGAAAGAACATGTTCAAATTTTTTCAAACTACAAGTAACCACATTTATCATATTCAACTATTAATCAGTTCTTACAATTTAAAAGAGCGACAATCAGGACAATTAAAATTACACATATACACCATCCTATTGGGTTTTTTTCCAACTCTAAATCTACTATCCTCTTCTCTAAACAACTGATCGTGTTTTCCATATCATGCTTCCATTGATGCTCTTCAACGTTACCAAATTTCTTCTCTCCCCGGTCCCTTGAATCACTCAACCCAAGCCTTGCAATGTGCTCATCCAACCACAAAAAAAAAAAAAAACTTGCAATGGGGTTGTCTCACCTGCACCAAATCAATCCACATAAATCATCATGAAAAACCGGTTTAGAGACCCTAACACTAACAGAGTCCCACACAGTTATACATACCTTTTAAAACGGACAACCGAGAAATAATCTGTTAGGGTTGCTGCTCGTCTTCGACATGAAGAGGATGGCGTATTCTCCACAGAAGTACTTTGGTGACACGCCGTCTTTGTCATCCTTCCCCTTTCGGACCAGAGCCTTTAGCGAATTGCTCTTCTCTTCCTACACCTCCACTTCTTCTCGAGCTAGATGATACCCCATCCGATGCCATGCTCCCTTTCTTCGTTCACCAGCTTCACCCTTTCTGTGCAATCGAGGGAATAGGGATCAAGAATTTGAAAGATTGAGGGTGAGGGAGAAACGGCATCGTTTTGGACGCTGGGGATTAATACGTCTTATTTTCAGAAGGTCTTGCCCACATGTCATCCCGTTACGGCCACGTCAGCGCCACGGGAGCCACCTCAGCGTTTTTCGACGGGGCCAACGGACTGAATTTAACGGGAGGATAGATTTGTCCACATTTTTAAAGGGTCAGGAACATGAATGTATTTTCCAATCGTCGGAGACGAAAATGTCTCCCGAAAAAATATCAAAGACCTATTTATCCTTTTCTCTTTTTTTTTTTTTACCAAAATAAAGACATTGAAAATTGAAACACAAACTTAAAAATACTAATTAAGAACATTATGAAAAGAAAACTCTTATTAAAAATTACTAAAAAGGAATATTTTTTATATTTTGAAGAGTAAAGCGATAAATAAACTCCTAAGGTTTTACATTTCGGACATATTAGTTCTTAAAAAAATATCAATAAATTTTTTAGGATAATAGATGTGAACACACTACCTTCAAATTAATTTCGATGATTGAAGTAAAAAATCTTAATTTAAAGCTTTAAACTAACATGTTTAAGTTTGTTATCTTAAAAGACTTTATTAGTATTTTTTTATAACAAATCTGTCCGAAATATAAATTTGTCACTTTAATATATTTTCAATATATTAATTATATTAAAAACTTGAAAAAATTTCACTAATATATAGTAAGAATAATGCTATATATCTAAGTCTTTTTATAAATTAAGTCCAATCAAATTAAACAATAAAATTTAGAATAATATTATCTATAATTAATTTTTATTAATATTAAATCAATTTAATTAAATTTAATTAATAAAAATACTTGAATGTATAATATTAATCATCTTATAAATAATTATTCTTAAGATAGTTGTAACTAAATCATTTTCCTATAAAGAGAAAAAAGTAGCCACACAATATATCTGTATTTCACTATTTGAGAGGCGAATGTAACTACTAGTAGTATTTTCATGGAAAGACATGAACAGAGATTGGATATGATAGCATCTGATTTGCTGAATTGTTGATGAAAGGCACAGGCTTTTTGGAAGAACAATTAGGGCCCAACTGTAAGAGGGGACCAATCCCCAAGCAGCAATGCTGTTCGTTCAAAATGGCCCCCAACCATCCAACACATCTTTTCTGATTTTGTTTCGGCCTTCTTCTTGAGGGGCCTCTTTGACACTTGTCGACATCTCAATATTTGCCCTCACTTTAGAATAATAAAAATGCGGAGATGGACCTCTCCATTTTTTTTAACACTTAAGAAAATAAAGTATGATCTTTTATCTTTAATTCTATAGATGAACAAAAAATAAATAGGAGAGAGAGAGTAATGAAGTGTGAAATTAAAGACTGGACACCATCCAATTTTTTTTTCTACAGAAAAAGATCCACTCTCTAAAAATACTACTTGTACGCTTAAAATAGTCATTAAGTCATTAACCAACATAAGGTCTATATTACTTAACCATCTTTTTCCAGGTTCGATACTCGTTGGAGGATGGAAATGGAGCTTGTTTGCTTGGAAAGGTCGCCCACTTTGTCTCTGCAGTATCCGAAAAATTAGTTATTGAGTTTCCAACCTGATAAATACTCTGATACAAAAAAAACTAATTTTAGTAACTGATTTTAATATACATATAGTATAATTGTAAAAATAATCCATGAATTTTTATTATTTTATACATTTTGCACCAAGGAGTTACCATGAAAAATTTTGTAGTAGAAACTTAAAAAGTTGAATTAATTTTTTTCATATTTGTTCTACTCAATTTGCATAACATTAGTGAGAAATGTGTTGATTATTTTTGGATACTTACTCCACTCTTTTTGAATGAAAAGAATACAAAAAAGTGTTTAAATTTTATACGTTAAAGATAAAATTAAATAAAATTAAATGATATGAATATTTTAAAAAAAATTACAAATATCAAAGACAAATAACATATTTTATTCTATAAATTAACAATACATAAAATATCTTATAATTTTTCATATTTATTTAGGGTTTAAAACAAGAGATCAATAGTATATTTATTGATAAAATTAATATAAAATTGATAGAAATTGAGTTATGGACAATAGAGATTAAAAAATGCTGAGAGAGAGGATTAAGAGAGAAGAATAAATGCTGAGTTTGGTATTGTAATTTACAAAATCAAATCCAAAATTAGTCTTTCTAAATCGATCGAATATATGTTCATGGGTTAGAATGAGAGATACGACTTCTATTAGAAAAATTGATTAATTTTTTTCATTACCCCAGATTTATATAAAGCATAATTTTCAGATAATTTTTTAGTATGATTATCAAGAAAAAGAGTATAATTACTTGCTGTTAAAAAATCTACAATTTTTTTTATCTTGGCAAGATTTTAAGATGCAGAAGTTTCAATTTTTTTAATAGGCTTCAGTTCAAATTTTAATTATTGAATATTAATTTTAAAATTTTAGAAATAATGTTGAATTTTTGTCCAAACCTAATGTGCAAAATCGCAATCCAACATTCTATCTTTAAAACTGTCATCGATTGATGAAAAAAGTCGAGTCATAAAATAATAATCTTTTAGTCTTTCATCTTTTTTTATAAAATTTTGATTCTATTCTTATAATCCAAGCTACTTTCTTATCAAATCTTATTGGAACATTTTTTAGATTAAGATGATCCACAAATTCATTAGCATTGATAATATAAAGAGCCAAGTGTTGTCAAATCTTAAAAAAAATAATTGAACTTATCTATAATTAGTGCAAAGAGAATAGTTAAATCCGTAAAAAAAGAAAAATAAGTGTAGAATAATGAATAAAAAAGATCACCATAAAACAAAAAATAGTTTGTGTAACTCTTCTTTTTAACATTCTTACTAATATCTTCAATAAAAATATTATATACCATATAAAATATTAAATATCGAATTATCTAACTTTTAAAAAAAAATTGTTGTAAACTTTTATAAATAGAAAGATCTCCATAAAAAAAAAAAAAGAATTGTGTGCTGAATATTACTACCAAATGGTGAGGGAAAGGAAATTTACCCATACTCTGCTTTACTTCTTTGGATAGAAACATACATTGAACTTATCAAACAAAAATAGTTTGGTCCCCCACCACGCTACCTTGCTAGTACCAATGCCATAGTATCATTAATAATTTTATAATTAACCAACTTGGGTTGATCGAGTGATCAACTCACTCGTCCGTTTAAACAAGTGTTGGAAATTCGAACCTCGTCTTGTGCATACAGCAATCTATTTGTCAGCGACAGACTCTTAAATAGAGTTCAGATCCGCGACGGATTAGTTTTTAACCTGTTGGATTGAGAAATACTGTTTGGGTAAACCAAAAAATAAAAATAAATAATAATGGTCTAAGGACCACGAACCTGCTCTTCCTCTATCGGAATCAAAACGTGCCTTCATTATCTACTCTCATTTCTCAACCTTAAGAAAATGAAGAAGTGATGAATACCATCTCCAAATAACAAACTATGAACAACTTGGAGTCTTACCCACCAATTCTTCGCAATTACTGCCACCACCACCACGACCCGAATATTGATGACGTGGCACAGGATTATTCGGATCCTGTGCCAGTCATAGATCTTGAACTTTTAGAACAAGAAAAAGAGAGGTTTGAGGATGCTTGCAAGGATTGGGGGTTGTTCCGTTTGGTCAACCATGGAATTCCGTTGACTTTGCTGAAGCAACTGCAAGAGGAAGCCAAAGAGGTATTTTCGATGTCCTATGAAACAAAGCATGCGACATGCAGTGAAAGTCCTATCACATACTTTTGGGGTACCCCTGCCCTTACACCAACGGGTACTGCCCTATGTAGAGGCCCCAAAAATTTCAATTGGGTTGAAGGTCTTGATGTGCCTTTGGGTCAACTCTCTAAGTTCCAACCTCAACTTCCTAAACTTGATTCCATCAGGTTAATAATATTTTAATTATTAAATTATAATTTTATCAAATTTTTTAATAATTTTTTATATTTTACTATTAATCTCACTAGATCAATGCATATTACTCTGTGCATGTGTATCAGTGCATGTGCGTGTCCCTTTTGTTTATTATTATTTTAATTTATTTTGTCCAATCTTGTTGTCTATTTTTTCTTGGACCGTGTGTGTTTGGAAATGACAAATGAGTCATGGGCTCATGGCTGATTATCGGTGAGTTATGCTGTGCTTTCTGATCTTTTTGTCTAGAAAACTACTTTTAGTTACGAGAACAAGACAGATCATTAAAAATAAAATATAAAAAATAAAGATATAAATTAGTATTTTTGTATTTTATTTGATGATAATAAACAAAAATAAAGTATAAATGTTTAATTTATTTTTATTTTTTCATTCAAAAAAATTGAAGAAAAAATATAACAATAAAAAAATAAATTATAAAAAATTAATAAAAAATAAAAAAATAAAATAAGAAGTATTTTTTGTTAGTATTTTTATATTTTTTCTGTCAAGATTGATACAAAATACACTAATTTAATATTTTTAAACATAATTTCTTTTGTATCTCATTTATTAAACACGATTTTGTATTTCAATGTTCCTATTTCAGTGTTCGTGTGCTATAAACAAAGACAGCTATATATTGGAATGGAAAATATTTAATTAATGATGAATTGTTTCATAGATCTTTTATTTCTTTAATATATTGAATGTTTAATATTTTTTTAAAATTTATTTATTTATTTTTCAATTAACATGTTCACAATACTGAAATATAATGCAAGGCCCATTATTGTCGGTTGCACAAAGTTTGCAAATGGATCAGACCAGTTTTGTTAGGAAGCAACATTCAGTTCAGGACCACTGGGCTAATGTCCTTTCCATTTGTTTTTTACTCATTTCCAATTTTGTTACCATAAAATACATATTTAACAATACCACAGAAAAAAAAAACAACCATATTAACATCTCATAAAAATTTTTTATTATACTATTATAAACAAATTTAATTATGCGTCTCTTATAAATTCAACTATTTTACTATAACATATTTGATTATTTTGATAGCTAATTATTTAGTTAAAAAATACGTGAATCAATTTATAAAAATATAGATAAATATACCGATTTCTAGTGTACAAAAATTATTTTTGTATTTGTTAACTATTCCTTATCAGATAGTGTAGATAAAATTTTATGATTGATGTGTTTTTGCTTTTTATTGCTTGTTTTATTTGAGTTTCAGAAATTTATATCCTGTACTCCACTATGCTTTAATTGGATTCAGGACCAAAGAAGAGCTCAAAGTGACACTCAGATCTTTTCTTTTTTGGTGCATAAAGTTGTAACGTTTAAAAAGTTATGTCCCATGTATATATCTAGTAGGGAGTATGAAGAACTTTTATCTTGAATCATATATATGATTTAGTTTTTATGTTTTGCTTCTCTAATTTGTCACAAATGTTCAATCATATAATTTTATTTTTTGATTGTCAGTATCAAATGAACTACTATTTTCTAATTTCGCGAAAATTCACCTTTCAATTTACAAGAAATTGACCATACATTGATACATATAATACTATTCCTAAAACTTTAAGCAGAAACATGATATTTAAATAATTTAAGAAAGTACTATTTGTATCGGGTATATTTATTAAATAAAAAATATTTAAAATTTTTTATTAATAACAAATTTATCATATATCTTTAAGACATATACTAGCTAAACCTTAAAAATAAATTTGTATTCGAAAAAATAATTAATCAATGGCAATGCATGATTGAACGGTGATTAATAGAGCAACCGATTAGTCATGCAATCCCATGGGGATTAGTGACTAATCTACACATGACAATCCAGTTCCCTAATTAATTCGGGAGAACACCGTTAATTCACATTAATAAAATAAATAAAGTTTAAAATTTACAATGTTTTGATTTCTGTATACTGTTATACGTATGTGTTTTTTGATATTTTTATATAAATTATTACAGCCGGTAGTAATTTAATATTTAAGCGTAATCCACTACAAAAATAACGTGATTTATGTTGGAAAAAAAAGTAAAAAACAAATATCGTTAAAGGAGTATGGCCGTTTCTAAATTAGCTGAAACATGCGTAAATCGCTAAAAAAATGCAGTAATTTATGTGTAAATAATTGCAAAGTAATCCGCTAAAAGAATGTAGTAATTTATGTACATATGGTTTATAAAAAATTACCAAAAGCAGTTTAAGTAGTGCACTGATTTTATAGACCACCTCCACAAAACTGCTGCACTCCTTTAACAGATTAGGTTGCACATTATTTACACATAAATCCCTATATCCTCTAGCGATTTATGCGCTATTTTTGTAGTGAATTACAATCAAATACTAAATCACTACGAGCGGTTTATATAAAAATGCCAAAAAAATACATACGTTTATAATAGTTTGTAAAAAATTGTAATTGTATAATTTTGAATTTCATTTGTTTTATTTAGGTAATTTGTCCAAAAAATACGATGACTAATTTTTTATATATTATTTTAGTGTTACTGAATTATTTAAATTTTAGATGATTTAATATTTAACAATTTTTTTAAGAGCACCTGTAATACAAATAATTTATTAAAAGCAGATTTTAGAAATATATATATATATATACACTGCCCTACAATATGAAAATAAAAAATCGAGATACGATGAGTGGCACGGGATAATAATAATAGTGGGTGCTATTTGTGCATAGTAGTTGGAAAATGGATAATGTCGGTGTTTGTAGTAATAGTACTAATAGTATGTAGCCGTGGAGAGGATTAGAATTCGTGACTTCTAAGGCCTTTACAGCAAAAGCTGAAACCGTGAAAATATGAAATCGAATCTTAGATACTTATTAAAAAAAGGTACAAAAAAGTTTGGATTAGGAAATGCCACAGATATGTCAATATATATAATTATATCTACATATGATGGATGAACACATTTTCATTAACAGTAGTGTACTTAAATTTCATATTGTTTTTTATTCATAATATGAATAGGATAAAGATAAAACTAAAACATTTAAATAACACTAAAAAAGTAAAAATTAAAGAACAGTTCATCCGACATTATTGTTAAGTAGAATATATATTAAAGTTTCCCCAACCACAATTATGGATGAGTTTTGTAAACACATTCTAGCGTTAAAGAGTTTATCACTATCATAACAAATGTGATATCCCTTTTTCGTTGGGTGAATTTAAACGTAATAATATATAGCTATATATATTAATTTAATTTTAAAATATAAATATCAATTTAAAATATTAAAAAATTAAAATAAATAAGAATATAAATTAAATTTTTATATTTTAGATTAAATTACAGAAAATTTATATTTTTATAAATTTATAAATTTAAAATCGAATAATAAATAATTTCTAAAATTCATTAAAAATTATCGTTAATTTATTAGTATTTAAAAAATCATTACCAAAACTTTTGATATTGAAAAGCTTATTATAAAATATAGCCATTCAAGTTGGCATATAAACTCAAACTTAGATTTTTTTAGAATTAGAAATAATGTATAACGTTATCAAAACGTTTGTTTTATACTTAATTTTATAAATTAAACAATAATTTAATTGATATAATATTTTAATTATTTTTAAATTATATATATTATATATATGGTTGGTATTTTTTATTGTCAATAATTTATACAAATAGTTAATTAAATCAGGTTGATTTGATTTATTTTATATATACTTGTACTATTAATAAATTGAAATAGGCTAATTCAATTTATATATAAATGACTAAAATTGAGTTATCCTTATTCAATTTATATATATGTATTTAAAATAAGATGTGTAATTAATTTTGATTTAAGATATCGGTATAATTTTAAATTTCATTCGTTTTATTCACTTAATTTATCCAAAAAAAAAAATCATACATTAAATGCAAGAACAAAATGATAAACATTATTAAAGCTACCATTAGTCTCATCTCTTTAAGGAGTTTAGCAAACATATATTTTTAACACATAAGTTAAGATCATTATTATTAGTAAAAAATTTAAATATTTTATTTTAATAAAGACACCGCGAATACATTGAGAATATAAATTTTATATTATTTTTTGTAAGAAAAAATTTAATTTGTAACTTTAGACGCAAATTAACTAAATCCTTTTATTTTATATGGGCACGTTGTAGAATATAATTCCATGTTACTAACCATACGATAACTGCATAGGTAATAGGAAGAGAAAGATAGAAGAGGAGGTAGCATCTCACATCAAATTCAAATCACGTTCACATCTCTTTAGAATAATGCTTCAGGAATCAATGAATAATTTTCACATAGTGATATTCTCTGGTTGTCATTTGGCAACGGCCGTGGTTTTTTCTCCGGTAATTGGAGTTTCCACGTTAAATTCTTGTATTGTGATTGTGTCTATTTTATTTCTCTGTCAAAGGTGTTTTCTCAAGGGGGAATAGTGTCTTATTCCCAACAAATATAAAGTATTTTTTAGATTTTTAATTATTTTAATATCTTATTTTAATTATATAAAGTATTTAAAATATTTTTTATTTTAATAAATAGAGTAAATTGTCATTTTTGTCCCCAACATTTGGGATAAGTCTCAAAATTATTCCTAATATTTAAATCGTCTTATTTAAGTTCCTAACGTTTCAAAATTGACTTAATGTTGTCCTGCCGTTCTGTTAACAGAATTGATGGCGGGACAAAATTGAGACGATTTTGAAACATTAGAGACTTAAATAGGACGAAAACATTAAGGACAAAAACGATACATAGAAATAAATTTTAATTTTATCCTTCAATAATATCAATTTTTTACGGTACATAATTATTTAATTATTTTTTAATCACATCTAAGTAAATTACACTTTATTACATTACTTTTATACTAAATAAATTAATTTTTTTATAATTTTACTCTTAAAAATTTTTACTCATCATAAAATGTTTGTAGAATGTCTAGTACATAAATTTGTGAGAAAAAATGATACATATACAATAAAGTAATGTGATTCTAGTCATTCTACAAATATTTCATGATGAGTAAAAATTTTTAAAAATAAAATTAAAAAAATAAATTTACTTAGAAACAAAGTAATGTGATTAAGTATAATTAACTTAAATGTGGTTAAAAAATAATTGAATAACTATGTACCGTAAAATATTGATATTAGTGAAGGATAAAATTAAATTTTATTTTTATGTATCGTTTTTGTCACCAACGTTTTCGTCCTAATTAAGTCCCTAACGTTTTAAAATCGTCTCAATTTTGCCCCACTGTCAATTTTATTAACAGATCCCTAACGGTAGGGTAATATTAAGTCAATTTTGAAACAGTAGGGACTTAAATAGGACGATTTAAACGTTAGGGACAACTTGACACTTACCCCAAACGTTGGAGACAAAAACGATACTCTAATAAATAATATATACTATTTCTAAATTTATTTCAAGAATACATGTTAAGAATAAAATTAGACAAAGCTAATATGTGCTGGTATTTAAGTGTGTCTAAACTTATCTTAAAAAGATTTTTTTTAGACAATATCTAACACAATACTTATGTTGGACAAATATCAATAAGTGTCGTGTTCGAAATGTATCCGACTTTCGACATGCGGATACGACAACTCAGTAAATGTCTATATTTCGTAGACAGTATATAAGCTATATGTACGGAAATAGTTAATTATTGCATTGCAAAGGATAATGACAACATATATACATTCATAGCATTTGACTTAATTTAATTAGTTTTCAAACATAAATATGATCAATTAAGGTTCTACATATGTCTGGTTTGCAAGATTGCTTCTAATGGAGTATGAAACCCATCTATCAAGAATTGCAACAACAATATTCAAAGTGATGATGAAGAACCTTGACCTAAACAATAACAATATGATGATGAAGCAAACAGAGTGTTGTTCATATGTATCTCGAGAGACAGGAATGGTGCGAATGTATCGATATCCTGCTTGTTCGGACACAAGCATTGGTTGGGGAATGGAGGTTCACACAGATAGCTCAGTGTTGTCCATATTGAACCAAGATGACCAAGTCAGTGGCCTTCAGGTCCTCAAAGATGATCAATGGCTTACTGTCAAACCAATCTCCAATACATTGATTGTCAACCTTGGAGACATGATGCAGGTCCACATTTATTCTTTAGTTTCTATTTCAACTCATATATACATTGACATGTAAAACACTTTATTCACATTAATTAGTCTCAAAAGAAGTGTTAATTTCTAGCTCTCATGTTTGTGGCTTTAGGCAATGAGCAATGACAAATACAAGAGTGTGCAACACAGAGTGAGGGTGAACAAGGAGAGAGAGAGGATCTCAATATGCTATTTTGTGTTCCCTAGTGAAGGTGCTGTGATTGAGAGCCCAAATTACAAGCCCTTTACTTACAATGAGTTTAGAGAACAAGTACAACAAGATGTCAAGGCCCTTGGCTACAAAGTTGGCCTTCCAAGGTTTAAGCACAGTTGTTAGCCTTTGGCCCCTCTCTCCAATCTTGTTTAATCTGTTACCTTATTAAGCATAGAATAATGGACGAGTTCTTCAACAAGGCACACTATTTAAGGGATTTTGATTTACTACGAGTCATGGTGTAACTTAGAGAGAGTGATTGGGTATGCTTGAATTTTGTTTTTTTTTTTATCCAAAATTATTTTTATTACTCTGCATCAACTATATACTGCGTACAACCACGATAACCAAATCCAAGTTTTGTAACCACGGCAACCAAATCCAAGTTTTGTAACCAACTTGAGTTGGTCGATTGGTCAGCTCACTCGTACCTTTAAATAAGTATCGAAAGTTTGAATCTCGCCTTGTGTATGCAGCAACTCATTGACCAGCAATAGACCCTTAAATAGAGTTCAAATCCATGGTGGATTAGTTCTTATCCTGCCGAGGTGGGAGATACCATAGGAAACCAAACCAAATCCAAGTTTTGTTGGTAGGATAAGGTATTGTTTTGGTTCCCAACGTTTGAGGTGAACCTTATTTTGATTCCTAACATTTTAATTATCTTATTTTTATCTCAAAACATGTAAAATGGCATCAATATTATCCCACCGTCAAATTCTTCACTAACACTTAACGAAACTGATGTATTGTTAATAATATTTTTATTAAAACTATGTTTTCTCAATCCCCTCTCCCATCTTTACCTTTTCAACAAGCCCAAACTCCATTCTCCCACTCCTTTCTTCTTTATTCTCAAATCTCTCTCGGTGAATTAATAGTGTAAAAGAAAGAAAAAAAAAGGAGTAAGAGAATGGGGGTTTGAACTTGTTGAGAGGGTGAAAATGGGAGAAGAGAGTTGAGCAAATATAGTTTTAACAAAAATATTATTAATAATACATTAATTTCATTACTTGTTAGTGAGAAATTGGATAGTGAAATTACATTGATGTCATTTTAAACATTTTGAAATAAAAAATAAGACGATTAAAATGTTAAAGAACCAAAATAAGATTCACCTTAAATGTTGAAGACTAAAACAGTGCTTTACCCTCGTTGTTATTTGGTATGATAGGGCTATGTCACTGGGTTCTATATCTAACTTAACTCCATTTCGAATTTGGAATTATAAGCTTCTTGTCACAACTAACATTGTAACGTGTTTCGCCACGCAGTAGCATGACGACACGGTTTCTCGATATGATTTTCGCAACATAGCATAGGCCTTAGGAGGCACCCTAGTAGCAACAATGCAAGTGTGAATGATTGCAGCACATTTTTTCACAGAAATGGGAATAGTTGTTATTAACTTTGATTCCAATGATGTGAATTGCATATTCTGCTCCTAGCTTTGTGAATTTCAATTAATTGGCACACAAAAGTATTGTATTTTACCATGTCCTTGTAGACCTGGATTATGTCCAAGCACAAGCACTGGCTCGGATTTGCACCCCCAACACACACATCCTTGGCACCGAAGATCAATGCAAAGACCTGAGTATTTAACTTAAATGACATGTTAGCAGAACAATTATTTTCAAATGCTTTCTCAAAAATATAATGAGATAAGATAGCCCAAATACATTATCCGGAATACGCATTTGAATAGAACAAAAATTAAGAACAAGATCGACTTTTTTGCTTGGGTGCTTATTCCATGCTCAAAGTGGACCAGTTCACAAACCAACATCAATCATCTTGACGCTTACTCATCAAAGTTAAAGGAGGTAGAGGGGTGCTGATTGGTCAGCCTTGTCTATCTATTTTCAGATACAAAGTTTAAGGAAAGAAAATTGCAATGAACGTAAATGCAAACTATTACAAGTTGCTGCTTAAAGACATACTTTCTATGTAAGTAACCTAAAATGATGCAAAAACCTTTCCTCAGGTTGGATGAATGAAGATTCCACATGAACTTACAAATTAAACTTCATTGCAAATGGTGTACACCTTGCCACTTAAGCTTGTGTGTAAGGGTAAGACATAAAAAATAGAGTTTATTTACATTGCTAAGTTACAAAGAAAGAATTATACAATTAATAAGCAATTCCTGTTTATAAATGATAATGATTCTGAAACTCACATTTTGTTTATGATTTAACATCCTCCTCATCATCTTCAATATCCCAACTGAGATCCTCCTCTTGGTCTGCTGCAGTCAACCTCTTCCGCAAATCACCCCTACTTGTGGACCCACCAGCATCCCCTTTATTTTCATCATTGCTAACAATATCTTCAATTTCGTCCCACCCAATGTCTTCTTCCCCATGTGTGGAAGGCTGGCTTGAAACCACAGAAAAATCACTATCTTTGCAAGATCCTCCATTTTCATTATCTGTCTTCACTTCGGATGCCTCTTTCTCTTCATATTTCATATCTAACTCACCATAGCCACCATCACTTACAGTTGCAGAAACACTAGATGGAGATGCCACATTCCTTTCATACTCCACCTCCGCCGGCTTATCATCACCATCAGTTCTAGAATCAGAAGTAACACCCTTCCCTTCACTTTCTATCTTCAAATCCTTCTCCCCAGGACTAATACTCTCAACAGCATTGTAACCCGTGGCAGCCTCAGCAGAATTTCCCCCCTCCACCTCTGGCTGCTGCTGCGCATTCCTGGCAGAGCTACCTTTCAGCTCATATCCATCATCATTGTCGTCATCGTCGTCGAAGTCCCAGCTCAAATCCTCCTCTTCCTCTCCAGAAATTGCGCGCTTCACGAGCTTCACCCTCGCCTCCTCGGCCTGATTCAGTTTATGCAGCCTATAAAAATACCTACTCCAGAAGCTATCATGATCAGTCCTACTAGGCACAACCTTTCTATAAATCCCCACAACAACACCATTCTCCTCCATCAAATTCCCAATCTCCTCACCCTTATCCCCCAACACAAACCCTAATTTCCACTCCTCATAATTTTCCAAATCCTCAGGATCCTCCACATAGGTATTCACGTCGCTCTGAAGAGCACGTACCAGCGCATCAAACCTACTATAACGTTTCAAATCAAAACTACCGCCGCTACTACTCAATCGATTCCTAGCAAGATTGTTGTTATCGGAATCTGAGGAATCGAAATCAGGGGCGAGGAGAGAGTCCCTACCGTGAGAGATGATCTTAGCCGTCGATTTCCACACGGTGAAGCCGATGTCGTCTATGGCCTGGCCGACGGTTTCGAGCGACTCCTGCGCCACGGTGGCGCCGGCGTCGAGGGAGGATGGGAGATCCTTGACGGCACGGGATGCTGCCTCACGGATCACCGCAGTCTCCATCCTCAGTCCGGAGCTGAAATCCTCGAGATCGCGGCGGTAGTTCTCGAGAACAGACTCCGATTTGGACGCTAGGGTTTGGATCAGGCCTCCGAAGCTCCATGCATCGCCGGATGGAGAGTTTTCTGCGTCCGCAGTGGGGGGCTCGTTATCATCGTGATCTGGATCCGGTTGTTCGGATCGGTGTGTCGGCGAATCGGGTTCCTCGGAGAAGACGGACGCGAAGAAGTTCATGGCGGCAACACGCAACGACGTCGTTCGCTATCCCTTCTGTGGTTTATCACCTTTTTTGGAAATGTGTTGTTTGAGAAGAAAAGAAAACTGCAGAGGGTTTTATGAATTGTGAATTGTGAATTGTGAATTGTAAAATAATTTTAGCTTATGAATGCATCAAAATTAAACTATATTGTTATTATTATTATTATTATTATAAGGTTATTATGGTTACATGAAACGGAATGCCAACATAGATCCACATCATGTCGCATTCAATTATTTAATTCAGTTTTGAATGCTACCATCCATTTATAAAGCCCTCATTTTCTTTAAAGTAATAGGATTAATTATTTATTAATTAATTAAATTGATTGCTCAAATGACAAGCCATCATCTTTGCAGCTTCTTTCATGCAATACTCTAGAAAAGCTTCTTGGTATTCTTGTAGCAAGAAAATTCTCAAGTGACAAACATTTATAAGGATTAAAATACCTAAAATCTCAATTTGACTCAATGATGCTTTGTTTTGCAAAATCCTATAGAACGATTAAAGGTTTCTCGTTAAAACTTTATATTCAGCTTTATTTACAAAAATGCACTTTTAGCTTTTTTTTAATGCTTGTCTTTGTTGCCAACGTTTACAACCTCAATAAACCTTCACAGAGGTTATGAGCATGACACAGAAAAAACAGAAGAAAGAAGAAAAGAAGAAAAAACACACACACAAATGGCAATAGTCACTGGCTCACTGCATGAAATTAGCTTTGTACAAGTAAAAAAGAATCTTGTTACAGAATCAAACACTGCTGAGGTGTATTAAATTAGACTGATATTTTTTCAATTTCCTTGATGATAAACTCCTTTTCCTCTTCAAATTGCTCGTCTTCTGCACCTGAAAATCACAAAACAAGTCAAGAACTAAGATCAGTGACTCCAGAGGAAAGAACTTTTTTTACAAAATGATTCTGCAATATGGAATGCAATTCATAGAAATATTTATAATTGGTAAACCTTTTCCCGGAGACAGATTCTGAAGCAGATCTACCAGCTTCTCCCGGTTCTTCGCCAAGATAAGTTTTATGTCTTGAGGCTTATTGGGATTAGCAACGAAAACCTGGATAAAAATGTGACAAAATGTAAAACAAGTAATGTTTATCATATATGCAGCAAATTGAGAGGTTTATTTGGCAAAAGAAAACTCAAAAAGCCTTTGAATCGAGATTAAGATTAAGGCTTTTAATTCCATACTAAATGTCATATGAGATTATTTATCAGATCACCGAGATTTCGCTCTTAATTGATCTCGGAAAAACCTAATTTGACAGTTGAATTCTATAGCAGGAAAACCTATCAAGCATTTCACAGTTCACCTATCAACACGTCTGATAATGATCATATGCTCTTCGCTTTCTGAGGCGTGAGTGCCTAAAAAACACCTTATTGGCCTCGCTATGACTATAATAAACATGTAAAGGTTGTCTACTAAGAAGAAAACAAATGGTCCCAAAGTACAAACTCGAGTCTTGTTTAAAGATGCATAGTACAAAAAGTTGTTATATGAATTAAATACATTGCAAATTGTTAAAAGAAAGTAGACTTGCTTTCATAAAAGTCTCTTTTGTCAGCTAGATTTAATGCATTAAACAATTTAGTGTAAATTGGCAATAACAGAATTTCAATCTCATTTTTTAAGTTCTCTAAGGATAATGTGGTTTTGAATTCTTTTAATATGCTCTGATAAGGATGAGCTTACTATCTAAACTTTAAAGGACAAGAAGAGGAAAGGTCACCTTGAATATGTGGAAAGCTGATAATTGAATGTTTTTACTTGAATCCTGCTCAACCAAAATAAAATAAACAAATACACAGATTTAACAGCAGATAGAAAAAAAAAATGGTAAATCAAAAGAATATGTATTTATTAAAGTGTATGTATAATATTGCTTTAGATGTTCATCACCGCATTTAAATTTTTTCTTTTTTAATCAATGCATTAGGAATTTGATTGATGATAGTATTCAAAGCTTGACATGTCAAAGCTAGTGCACAACAAGGAAGTGAGGTCAGCGACATGGATCAAACTATTGGTCTCTATGAGAAACCAAAATTTCCACCAATACCTTTTAATTGAATCTTCGTGACAAATGAATTAAACATAACGCATACAAAAACTAATTGAAACTTGCTAAAACTAATTGAAACTTGCTAAAACTAATTGCCTGCTCTTGTCATAAATAATGTAGAAAAAGGTGGTTCTCCATATATGAAGATTATAACCAGCAGGCAAGCCAGTGAACCAGGATATATTGCAATTCACCAAAACAATTAAGGATACACGCTGTTGCAAAATAGGTTTAGCCGTGCTTATTGCATATAACAAGATTAGTATACCAAGTGAACAAATTTGTTATAGCATAACATGAACATGTTCACTAGTCATAGGGGAAAAGAGAATATCACACTATGCCACAGGATTAAGAGGAGCTATACCGTCAACAAAGTCATCATGACTTTCAGGTAACGAACTTCTAATATGTATCGCCTCATTATTTGAGAATTGGGAGCTTCCAAGAGAAAATCCGAAAGAAGCTAAAATCCGCATAAAATGACAATCAAAAACCACATCAAAATAATATCAGAAACCAAAGGTAAGATAACTATAATTGTTGAATAAACAAACCTTTAAAGACTGCCTCCTCGTGACATAATTAGGTGATGTTAAGAGTTTCTCGTATAGATCAAAGAACTGGGAAGAAGAAGTCTTATTAGAAACACAGAAGTGAATATGGGAGACGAAACCACCCCAATCACCGTTAAAATATTTGAGAAGATGAGGATATGTGCATTTAACAATCCCCTTACGAATAACTAATCCAATGATTAAGCTATTTTAAGAGATAAGATTTTATCTCCTAGGTGTAAATATTAAACCAACATGCATAAGATGTTCTCAAGGTAACTTGTGCTGATTTGATATGTTTGAATCAAATAAATATCTCTAACAGGAAGCAAACCTCATCATAGTGAGCTGTCAAAAATTGATATACTACATTTGCATGCTTAGTGAGAAGATCCTGCAAAGAGTATTCATAGAGATGCTGTATATAAAGAAGTGGCATCCAGAACTCTACAATCGGCAAGACAAGTGATGGGAATTAAAGGTAGAGAGAGAGAAAAATATTAAGATATGACCTTAAAGGTAGAAAATGCATCAGATGCAACATCGAACGTAGGCAACTCTACAAATTTAAAGAACAACACAAAGGTTGCAGATTCCAATATGTACCTGGAAAACAAACCATAAAAGAGTTAGAACAGCGTAACTCTCTTGCTTCTTGGCTTTTTGGATGCGCTGCATCACAAGAACCAGTCTCAAAGTGTAAATTGATAGGGAAAATCTTTATTGATTTTACATATGAAATATTAAAACCCGTAAAAATATAATTTTATCATCCTCAAGTTTGACCTGGAGAAGTTTCTTCTAATGTTATAATCTACTTAAGACCGCAATCTAAGTAGTCAACTATAAATGATGGATACATTTGAATAAATCACAAAACAGAAAGGCATATGACGTTGGCGCCAGAAGCAACAATGGCAAGCAATATATGTCAACACATATGCATCATATTTTTATCATACAAAAAAATTTATCCATATTTTTTGATAAATAGTGAAGCAGTTCTCTTTATGAATGTGGGAAAAAAAACACTAAAAGCATAAATAATGACAACATAGGAGGGGCACACAGAGAGATTGGTGTTTTGGGGGGAGGAGGAGGGGGGGTGTCTTACTTTGCAAGTGTTTGAAACTTGATGCACTCCCTCAACATTGTGCCACATGTCAAGGCAATTTCTTTATTATCATAACTGCATGGAAACAGATATACAGTTGTTAACTTATCATATTTATGATCATTGATCAGATATATACAGATAAATGTATAATTAAGTACTAGGCATTGAAGGTGTAAATTAGGAGTGTGATATAAGTTACAATTTAAAGGTTAAAATTTCCAAATTTAATCCCTCACCAACTTTTTTCAAGAGAAGGGGCGGGGGAACCCCAAATCTCATGTTTTTACATTTTCATAGAGCATCAGTTTCAGTTTTCCAACTTGAACACAACTAGGAAAGATATAGATCCTCCCTTGGAAGAGGAGGGTAGGCAGTGAGGAAACAACAAGTCAAAGTTTGAGAGATGAAAGTTGATGCGATGAAAAGCTTACCATACAACAAGAAAGTCTAGCAATTCAAGGTGTTGTTCAACGTATTCTACGCAGCAATGCTTGTCATCAACCTTATGTTTCAATAATATTGTCCAACAATGAACTAAATCCTTTCTTGCCTGTATTTGAAATCACACCAACAATGAGCAACCAGTTAAACCAACTGCACATGGTAGTGCTTGGTATCGATCAGAATCTTACTTCCCATCCAAGTGTAGGAAGCTTGTGAATTATAAGAGTCAGAACATCCTCCTTGCAGAGTTCCTCCACTAGCTGTGAAACCTGTTCCAGATTTGGTTCTGACTCTCCATCTCCAGAAAGCATGGTTCTCATCGTTGCAAAATTCTTTTCAACTTCCTCTAAAGCCTACGACGAAGCATATAAAGCATCAATAACCACTATCAAAGTAACTGCAAGTAAAATAAAGGTTTAATATCTCACGAGTATATTCTTTCTTTGTTTTACTTCTCGCCAAGACAAAATTGCAGCAATTAGAAACATGCCTGAGATTAAGAAAACAGTGACAAAGCAACTTCACCGACATATAATCTAACACGAGAAATGCATGTTTAAATCCCAAGTAATGCTTTGGCTGTTCATAATTTTCAGATTACTACTATGGTTTCTTTAACATTCATGGAACATAGATGTTGCAAGCTTAATTCTTATTGATTCTTTTACACTCTAAACAGGTTTCAGACAATTCACAGTGAGAGATTTTAGCAGACACCATACTCAATTTGGATGCAGAGAGAATTCCATACCGACAACCAACAAACACAATCTTTATAAGTTATTAAAATCAAAGTACCCTTCAGAAAGCGGATTACTTAGAAGTATGAATATCTTCTATTAAGCATAATTCTGTCATGGATAATCGTTAATCTCGACAAGTTACATATAAAAATAATTACATTCTGGGTAAAAACAATATTTATATAACACAGTACAGTAAATAATGCATGCCTAAACTCTAAAATCTATCTAATGCAACAAAATAAAGGACCAATTTTGAGAAATTCAAGACACGCCCACGATTCAAGACTGAAACTTTAACCAAGAAAACGAAGACCCAGATAAAGCATTCGGAATTTGGGATCAAAAGGAAGAAGAAGAAGCTAACCTTCTCAAGGGCTTTAACTTCAGCAACGGTTTTGGTATCAAGGGCCATGAGGCTCTCCTTGATGGCCTTCGCCACCTCCTGCGGCGTTTTCGGCCGAGAGGCTTTGAAGAAGAAAGACATCACGACGAACGCTTTCTCAATCTTTCCCTTTTTCTCTGTTCAACTTGGGGAAATGGAAAAAAAAAATAATGGTGCTGCTGATGCAGCGTTGCTTTCTTCTTCTTCTTCTTCTTTTGAATTTTTCTCTCTTTCTTTCTTTTTTCTGATTCAATTATTCAACATGATTATTCATTATTCGTTTTTTATTATGGATCATCCATGATGATGAGCCATTTCACATTTTCCCCCGATCTTCATAGATGAAGAAGCATCGCAGTGGAAAGTTGGAAACTTTTTTTTCCGATTTATTTATTTGTATTCTTATTTTCAACCAAAATAATAAATAATATTAATTTATTCAAGTAGGAATTAGGATCTGTTGATAAAAATTTTATTTTTATTTAGTGAAACTCAGGTACAATCGACTTCACGTAAAGTTGATAATTGAGAGTCGTTAAATAATTTAACTATTTTAATTAAATTTTTATCTAACGGCTCTCAATTATCAATTTTATCTATTTCACGTAAAGTTAATAATTGAGAGTCATTAAATAATTTAACTGTTTTAGTTAAATTTTTATCTAACAGCTCTCGATTATCGATTTTATCGACTGCACTTGAATTTATAATTTTTTTACTTTTTATTTTTTTATCTTCGCTCCAATTTTTGTTTTGGCGCTCCAACACATTCTTAAAGACTTAAAGATGAAGGGATTAGAAAGAAAAATGAAATCAAATGGAATGTTCTAGAAGTGTTGGAAAAATGTCCACACATATATGATAGTTTTAGAAAATGGCCATGTGACCATCAATTACAATCTATTTTCTCAGATAATTTTATATATTTTGGTCAGAATTTTACTTTAGAGTTTAGACAAAATAATTTTTAAAAAAGAAAACGGAATTTGTAGATGTAGTTATTATTAACTTATTACAAATTAATAAAGTTTATCAAAGGAGTTTATTTTAGACGTATTAATAATAAAGAGTTTAATATAATTATCTAATTAAATTGGTGTATTTATATGATTTTTTAAGTAACAAATTTAAAAGATAATTATTTTTATTATTGTGATATTTTACATGTTTGAATAATTGTGTAGAATTTTATAAACAATGTTAATTACTAATACTTTTAGTATAAAAAATGTCAAAATTAGTTAAAATATAAGATAAGATAACAAAAATGTTAAGCGATTAGAATTTTTCAAATTTTATTACTAGTACACAAACTATTTTATTGAAATTAAAATATTTACCCTAATTTGGTATTATAAAAAAGTAAAACTTGAAATTAAAATGTGGAATTGATGGAGAGGTGAATGGTCCTATACAAATAATTGAGAGGTGGCGCCGGCTTACTTTTGTAGCTCATGGAATTATGATAACACCCACACTTTGCACGTTACTTGTTTTAATGGGATTTTATATCTATTGAAGTATGTGTTTGGAAAGTGATTCGTCCGAGTACTGAGGTGGTCGAGTTTGAGCACTTCCGAACAAGCTGACAGTAAAAAAGAAGAGCTGCACGTCGGCCAGGACCAAAAATCACGGCAGGAATACCTGCAAAAGATATTCTGACGCTTAAATTAGTGATAGTGAGTGAGAGTAGTTAAATGAATATGAAAACTGAGAATAGAACCTGAGACTTAGCCGAGGATATTAGCTCGGCTTTATAGGAGTTGTTTCACCCGTTTACTGTGGATAGGTCCTAGTTTGTAGGTTGGTTATGATGTTCTGCTTTGGTGATTAGTTTTGTTGAGCACGTTTCTTATTTTCAAATGGGTGAGGTCGTCCCTTTCTGCTTTAGTGCCGAGTTTATCGGGCAGCTGGCGTGAGGCCGATCTTGTCTGCCCACGTGCCGAAATTGTTGGGCGGCCGAGGATAAGGGTGACGTATCATAGCCCCCAAGCTTGCCTTGGTTTGGACAGGACTAAGGCGAGCTTTCGAACCAGGAATATCGCAATTCTCGGTCGCTGAGTTGTTGTCGTATATGCTCCTTACAGCCCCCAAGCTCGGCTTGGTTCTGTGCAGGATTCAAAACGTTTTTGTAATGGGGGCTTCGTTTTGCGCGCCATCATGACATGATTGATGTGAAACTGTCCCACTTTTCTAGGCACCCCTGTCTGTTGGTTTTAGTAGTGGTTTTAATGCTTCCCTCTTTTTTGACAATCTGGAGTAAATGCAAAGGTTTGGTAACCGTTTGCTTTATAGGAGTTATCTGTTGCTTAGACTTCGTTTTCTTTCAAACTGCTAAGTCTTGGAAAAAAAAGTTTATTTTCCCTTCCTGTCCGAAAATGAGTAAGCAAGGTCAGTTCTGATTCTTCCTGTCTTTCTTCTTTGTTTTCTTGCTTTTTCTTTCCTCGCTTTTGATGGAGAACTGTAATGTGGGTGACCCATATGATTGGGTTGACGCTAGGGTAAGAGAGCGTGCGTCTCAGTTTGATGATGAGGAGTCGGTGAGGCTGTTGGGGTCGAATATTTGGGTCAGAAAAGGTAGTGATGTTAGGATTGAGTTGTTACCTTGTGGGAGGGATGACCGGGTCTGTGACCGATTAGATGATTGGTCCTTCTTTTATATGTATAGCTGTCTGTTCACTGAACTGGGTGTGAGACTTCCTTTTACCGAGTTTGAGTGTGGGGTTTTGTATTGGTTGAACTGCGCCCCAACTCAGCTTCATCCTAACTCATGGGGTTTCGTTCGGGCGTTCGAGGTATTGATGGAGCTGTTAGACCATCTGCCATCTCTTAGGTTGTTTTTCTCATTATTTCAGGCGAAAGGGGTGAATAGGAGCTTGTGGGTAAACCTTAGCAGCTATCCCCGTCGGGCTATATTTGGTCTATATAAGTCTTCGTTTAAGGATTTCAAATCTATGTTTGTAAAGGTTAGGAGTGTACCTGGGGATTTTCCCTTCTATTTAAACGAGTACTTAGTGGAATGGTTTCCTTTATTTTGGTGTGCCAAGCCGTATCAAGCACTAGATGTAGATGATAGGCTTCTTGATGATGATATTGTAATGGATTTTTTGTTTAAGTCTTTGGGTCCGAAAGGTTTGTTGTCAGTTGCTGAGATGTTGAAATGGGATACCGATAGGCAGGCTGTGTATGATCACATAAGTAATTTGTTTTACTATGTTTGTTTCCTTTTCTTGTTTTGGTCTGTTGACGCTGATTTGGTTGTTTGTGACTTGTAGTCGAGAAAGCGCCTGACTTCACCACTGCAGGTTTGAAATCTTTCTTCAGTCAGCGCAAGAAAGGTGAGAAAGAGGTCTCTTCTAATGTTGGGAAAGGTCCTGCTGCCTTAGTTCAGTATGGTCCTGGGCTGAAGCATAAGAGAAAAAGAGGACAAGTTTAAGGTAACCTTGCCGATGTCTTAGAAGGTAAGGGGGAGTCGTCCATGATACTGCAGATGGTTGAGTCTGCATATGAATCACAAAAAAGGCTGCATGGGTATGATGAGAATGAACATGCTAGGTCTTTGTGGGCGAAGCTATACCCTTTTGGGACCATGGCTGATGAACTTTGCTGCTTCCCGAATGACATGAAGATGGTTGACGAAGTTGGTCATGCTGGTGTTAGCCGATTTCTTTAGGTGTGTTTTTGCTGTATTGTTGTATATTTTCCTGTTAATGTTGCTTATTGATTTGTTTTTCTTTTTCAGGTAATTGGTGCTCGTATTGTGGCCATTGGTAGGGCACAGGATCTTGCTTTTGGGCCGGGAGGAGAAGGAGGCTTCCCGTGTAGAGGAGCTGTCTGGCATCATCCAGGAGAAGGACAAAAATATTGCCGAGCTCTTGTCTTCCGTGGAGAAGAAAGAGCTAGAATTGGTTGATGAGAGAAAATTGCACATGACATCTTCTGAAAAGCTGAAGAATGTGGGGTCCGAGAATGATCGGCTCTCTGCTCGGATTAAAGAAATGGAAAACGGGATCTACGAAGCTTTTGCTCAAGGTTTTGAGCGTGCCGTTTCTCAGGTCAAGGTGCTTTACCCGGAAGCTGATTCTTCGAGGCTTGATGTTATGAAGGTGGTTGTGAATGGTCAGCTCATGGATGACGAGGTTGCTGCTGGAAGCAATGGTGAGGAGTCCAGTATTGGTTGTAAGGCATATTAGGCCTTTATTTTGTAAGCTCTATGTATGGTTCTTAGGCCTTTAGAACTTTGTATTTAACTTGTTTGTTTTTGGATAATTCCGAGTATCATTCTCGGTTGTGATATTTTGGTTTCCGAGCATAGAGCTTGGTTTGATAATGATGGTTTTAGCCTTTTATAAGATAGGATATTTTGGTAAAGTTATGATAGTAGTAATGTTTTGCAATGCCAAATGGTGTGTTTGTATTGAGCATAGTCTTTGATAGCTATTTTGCATATGATGAGTTTATCAATAATGACTGTTTGTAGCATTTTTTGTTGTTTGTATTTTTCAGAGTATTATGCTCGGCGTACGTATGTTAGTTTCCGAGTATGAAGCTTGGATGATGTTATTGACTGAAATGCATTCTAATTCCCATGGTAAAAATATTTTGCTTGCGACATAAGTTACTTTTGTATAGTGGTTTGTGGCGTCCGGCCTCGTTAAAACCCTCTCCGAGTAAAACCCATGTGTTTTGGGAAAAAAACCTTCGGAGGAAAAAAGAGTACCATCATTCGCGAATTTACATCTTGTATCATGATTGATATTCCCTTAGGGAGGACACATTCCATCTTCCTGGAAGTTGATCTCCTTTAAGAGTTTCTAGTTTGTAAGCCCCCTTTCTGACATTCTGGAGGATTCGAAAAGGTCCCTCCCAATTTGCTGCTAATTTGCCATGTGTTGGAGGTTTCTGAGCTTCTTATGTTCGTCTAAGTATGAGGTCTCCTTTATTGAAGGACCTGTGAATTACAATTTTGTTGTGTCTTCGTTCTATGAACTGCTTCTTGGCTCGTTGTTTAAGAGCTGATATTTCTCTTTCTTCTTCCACAAGATCCAACTCAGCTATTCGAGCTTGCGAGTTGTTTGATTGATTGTAAAGCTCGGCTCATAACGTCGGGATGCTGACCTCAACTGGGATCAGTGTTTCTGCGCCATATACCAGTTTGAAAGGAGTTTCTCCTGTAGCATATTGAATGCTGGTGTTGTAGCCCCATAGAATTTCTGGGATGAGGTCGGCCCACTCTCCTTTAGCCTTCCCGAGCTTTTTCTTTAATCCCTGCAAGATGATTCTGTTAGTTGATTCAACTTGTCCGTTGGTTTGTGGGTGCTCGACTGAACTGAAATAATGTTTAATGTTAAAATTTGTTAGAAAGGTAGCGAGCTTATGGTCAGTAAATTGTCTCCCATTATCCGAGATTATCTCTCTTGGGATACCATATCTATATATAATGTTTTTCCATAAGAAAGATTGTATTTTCTCCGCTGTTATATGTGCTAGTAGTTGTGCTTCTATCCACTTAGAGAAATAGTCTATTGATACTAATAGGAACTTTACCTGGCCTGGCGCTTTCGAAAAAGGTCCGAGGATATCCAATCCCCACCTATCGAAAGGCTAGCTTACCTCTATGGTGTGGAGCTCCTCTGTCGGGGTCTCTGTGAGGGTGGCGTGTTTTTGACAATTATCACATGCCTTGACTTTCAAGATACAGTCCCTTTTTATCGTTTGCCAATAGTATCCTGTTCGCAGTCTCTTTGCAGCCAATGCTCGGCCGCCGATGTGGTTTCCACAAACCCCTTCGTGCGTTTCTGCCATGACATCCTCGACTTCCTCCTTGCTGATGCATTTGAGGAATGATTGGGAGTGTCCTCGTCTGTACATGGTATTTCCGAGTACTGTATAGAAACTTGCTCTTCTTCGGAAGATTGGCAAGTTCGGCTCCTCGTTTGGCACAGCACCTGTGTTGATGTAATTGAGAAAGGGTGTTCTCCAGTATGGTACCTGCATGATGCTTAAAATTGTGTCCTACTCAAAGCTCAGCTTGTTGAGTGTTAGTTGTGACAGGGCCAGTGTGCGTTCTGCCTGCCTTGTTGTAGCTAACTTGGATAACACATCGGCTCTGGTGTTTTGTTCTCGGTTTACATGAATAATATCAAATTTACTGAACTTTGAGATGAGATCCTTTGTTATGAGCCAATAATTCTCTAACAAAGGATCTTTTACCTGCCATTCACCCTTGATTTGATGTACTACAAGTGATGAATCGCAGTAGACTGTTATCTGAGGTATTTTGAGTTGCTGGACGAGCTTTAATCCTGCTAGCAGAGCTTCATATTTCGCTTGGTTGTTACTTGCGTTGAAGCGGAATTTTAGTAATTATTCGGCTATCACTTTCTCTCCCTCTTTTAGCAGTACCCCAGTTTTGCTCCCTTTTCTGATTGATGCTCCATCCACATGTATACTCCAATTTGCTGCTGTGTGTTGTGTCTCACTAGTCATCTCTGACACGAAGCCGGCGAGTATTTGTGACTTCAGAGCCTTTCTCGACTCGTATTGAATGTCGAACTCGTATAGTTCGATTGACCACTTATAAATCGTCGGGCAAGTTCGGGTCTGGTTAGTATCTGCCTTAGTGGTTGGTCTGTTCGTACTATGATTGTATGGCTTTGAAAGTAATATCGTAGCCTTCTTGCCGTGGTGACTAGTGTCAGCGCAAGCTGTTCTATCTTCGGATACCTTGTTTCTGTTGGCTGTAATACCTTGCTAATGAAGTATACGGGGTTTTGCTTTTTTCCTGTTTCCATCACTAGGACCGAGCTTATAGCATGGTTAGATACTGATAAATACAAATACAACGGTTTACCTGCCTCCGATCTTTGGAGTATTGGAGGTGATGTTAAGAGCTGTTTGAGTTATGTGAAGGAATTTTCACATTCGTCTGTCCATGTGAATTTCTTGCCCTTGGAGAATGTTCGGAAGAAATGATAAGATCGGTTGGCCACTGCGGGTAGGAAACGTGATAGGGCGGCTATTCTGCCTGCTAGTTGTTGGACTTCTTTTATCGTTTTTGGGCTTGCCATGGTCAGTACTGCATTACATATCTCTGGGTTGGCTTCTATACCTCGTGAGGTTAGCATGAAGCCAAGAAATTTTCCTCCTTGGACCCCAAAAGCACATTTGTCCGGATTGAGCCTCATGTTATATGCTCGGAGTTGATTGAAAACTTCTATCAAGTCATCACAGTGTGACCCTTGTGTAGGCATTTTTGCTACCATATCATCCACATAAACTTCCATATTTCGGCCTATCTGTTGTTGGAATACTTTGTCCATTAGTCTTTGATATGTCGCACCTGCATTCTTTAAGCCAAAAGGCATTACCTTGTAACAAAAATTTCCATGTTCTGTTATGAAAGCTATTTTGTTTTGGTCTTCTGGATGCATCAAAATCTGGTTGTAACCAGAGTATGCATCCATAAAACTCAAGGCTTTGAAACCAGAAGCATTATCAACTAACTTATCAATGCAAGGTAATGGATATGCATCTTTAGGGCAAGCTTTGTTTAGATTTGTAAAATCGACGCACATGTGCCATTTACCTGAACTTTTCCTTACCATTACCACGTTTGATAGTCATGTGGTGAAACGGATTTCTCTGATGAAACCTGCGTTGAGGAGCTTCTTGGTCTCTTCAAGTGCTGCTTGTTTTTTCTCTTCTCCGAGGTTTCTTTTCTTTTGTGCCACTGGTCGGACTGTTTTGTCGATTGCTAACTTGTGGCAGATGACTTTCGGGCTTATTCCCGGCATGTCATCTGGTGTCCATGCGAATAGGTCGGCATTCTGGCGCAGTATGTGTATAAGTCTTGTTCGTTCATTCCCTTTCAGTGCTTCTTCGATGTATGTGTATTGCTTTTCATCTGCTGTTAGTGTTAACTGGTGAAGGTTGTCCATTGGCCGAGGCCTTTCTCCGAGGTCTTCTCTTGGGTCGAGATCGGCTAGCGTCGTGGCATTGGCCGAGCTATGTATGGCTTGGACCTGGGGCCGAGCTGTCTCCTTCGTATGGGCTTGCTTTAGGCAGGCATTGTAGCACTGCCGAGCTTTTTGATGGTCGACGTACATTGTAGCTATCTTGTTTTCCTGCACTGAAAACTTGACACACAAGTGTAATGTGGACACCACCGCTCTGAATATATTCAAGATGGGTCTCCCAATTATAATATTATAAGGGCTATAACAGTCTACTATTAGGTATTGAATATCAGTGGACTTTGACATAGGGATCTCTCCCATTGTGGTCCTTAGCCATATATGTCCCGTGATGGGGACTCTCTCTCCAATTAGCTCTCCCGAAGAGGGTTGTATCAGTTTTTCTGATAATTTCATCTTTTTAAAGGTAGAATAAAATAGAACATCGGCACTACTACTTGGGTCCAGCAATGTTTTTCTTACCAACAGCTCTCCGACCTGGATGGAAATTACCACAGGGTCGTCGAGGTTAGGGCTTGCCGATCTGAAGTCTGCTTGGTTGAAGGATATCGTGACGTCTGGGTCTTTATCCTTCTTTGGCTGTAGGGTTTCCTCGATTGCCAGCATCGCCCTGTAGCTTCGCTTTCAGGCCGAGCTTGTTTCACCTCCGCCTGCGAACCCTCCTGATATGTGGCTAATGATTCCTCTTGGTGGATCAGGAGTTGTCCACTCTTTTTTGTTATTGTCTGTCACTGTTTGTTTGCTCTCCTCCCTGTCTGAGTTTCCTCTTCTGGCCTTCCGGCTCTCGACATATTTATCCAAAAGCCCTTGGCGCGCCAGTCTTTCTAGGAGGTCCTTTGCGACAATGCAGTCGTCCGTGGTGTGGCCAAACTTCTGGTGGAAGGCACAATGCTTGCTCCAATCCACGAACCTTTGATCCTGATAGTTCCCTGCTCGAGCTGGTGGCTTTATGATTTTGGCGTTGAGAATTTCTTTGATAATGTTTTCTCTCTTGGTATTGAATCTGGTATATGTGTTGTATTTTGGTGTGAGCTTGGAAGGCTTCTTAGTATCCCTGTTGCCTGGTGATCTGAAAGCTCTTTCGTCATCTCTCTGATGTGGTTGTCTGTCCGATTTTTGGGTCTCGCGGAGTTCTTCGATCTCCATTTGACCTGCCGCCCTTTCCCAGAATTCTTCTAGTGTTTTTGGTTTTGTTATAGCAATGGTCTCCCAGAATTTGCCAGGTCTGAGGCCAGCCTTGAGGGCATGCAAGTGGACAGCCGGATCCAGGCCTTGGATCTCCATAGTGGCCTCCGCGAACCTGGTCATGTAGTCCTTCAAGCTCTCATGTTGACCTTGTTTGATGGTGCCGAGATAATCTAATCCATGTACATATATCCTTGACGCAGCAAAGTAATCAATAAATGACCTGGCTAGATCCTCAAAGGAGGAAATTGAACCTGCAGACAGCTTAGAAAACCAGAGTAATGTAGCACCATCGAGGTAAGTAGGAAATGCCCGATAGAGGACGGGCTTATTGTTAGGACCGTTGAAGAACATCATGGATTGGAACTTCTTCACATAGGCTCGGGGATCTCCGAACCCCTTATATGGTTCAAGCGCGGAGGGTAGCGCAAAGTTCTTTGGCATCTGGTAATTTGTGATCTCCTCGGAGAAGGGGTTGTCGAGGGTAATCTTCTCCTTCGGAGGGGTGATGTTTAAGGGATCTGTGGTGCCTTGGGTCGAGCTTTTGGAGCTTTCTCCATTATTCTGCGTAAATAGCTCGGCTATCCTTCGTACTTCCGCCTGAAGTTCGGCGATTCGGTCCAGGAACTCAGCCTGTGTGGATTGTGGACTTTCCTTGTCAGCCATGTTCGAGGATTGGGAATCCTGCAAAATAGAGTAGAAGACTAGACGAAGGAAAAAATGGGGTTAGATGTATTCGGCCCCATGGTGGGGGCCAAATGATTCGTCCGAGTACTAAGGTGGCCGAGTTTGAGCACTTTCGAACAAGCTGACAGCAGAGAGAAAGAGCTGCACGTCGGCCAGGACCAAACACCGCTGCGGGAATACCTCCGAAAGATACTCCGACGCTCAAGTTAATGATAGTGAGTAAGAGTAGTTAAATGAATATGAAAACTGAGAATAGAACCTGAGACTTAGCCGAGAATATTAGCTCGACTTTATAGGAGTTGTTTCACCCGTTTACTGTGGATAAGTCCTAGTTTATAGGTTGGTTATGATATTCTGTTTTGGTGATTAGTTTTGTTGAGCACGTTTTTTATTTTCAAATGGGTGAGGCCGTTCTTTTTTGCTTTCGTGCCAAGTTTATCGGACAGCTGGCGTGAGGCCGATCTTGTCTGTCCACGTACCGAGATTGTTGGGCGGCCGAGGATAAGGATGACATATCAGAAAGTATAAGAGAGAGGGGGGAAAAGTATATAGGGTTTTTAAAACAAAAACTGATACTAAAAATTCGTTAATTACTAAAAGAGACCGAGTTCACAAACCTTCCTTCGGGGAGAGAAGGAAAAAAAATAGTTTATACAATTGCATTTCACGCATGTTATTCGTGAAATGGAACCAAGCTTATTATTTCTTTGATGATACACACAAAATATATGGTCAAACACAGCTTTCAAAACTATCCTCCATGCACCTGGAACATTTATCTCCCTTACCATTTTGTAGGTTCTTAATATGAAATGAATGGATATCGATTTTGTGGGTGGTTCAAACGAAATGACATAGACAGTTACTCTGATTATTTCTTTCACAAATGCATATTTTGGTAATTAATATTTTTTAGTATTTATTAAAAAAGCATTTGTAGTATTTATGTTTAAAATTTAATTCAGACGACTAACAAATATATGAGAAAAAACATTGTATCTATAGTTATTGAGTATCACAAGAGTAAGGGTGTTCAAATTTAAACCAATTCAAATTAAATCGTTCATTCAATTCAATTCAAACCAAAAACCGATTAAAATCGTATTAATTCGGATTTGATTGAATTATATTTTTTGTAAACCGCTGGATTGGATCGAATTTTGGATCTATTTTTCATAACCGATCTAATCTAATCCAAACCGCACAATGTGTTATAATATTATTATTTTATTATTATATTTACAATTATACTTATAACATGTTCAATTTGTTATACATTTTTTATTATTCATGTATTATTATTATTTAATAAATATTTTATGTTCAAAATATTATTTATTTATTTATTTTAACTAACCTATAATTTTATTTCTATTGTTATGTTATCTGTTGGCTTTTTAATATATTGTTAAAACTTGTTATATCATTGTTGGTTATTTAAATTTTGATGTTGAGACTTGTTATATGTATCTAATTTTTTTCATTTAAAAAACCGCAAATTCAAACCGATCTCAACCGCTTGTAATCGGATCGGATCGGATCGGATCGAAATTCCAAAAAAAGTTCATCCAATCTAAACCGCACCGCACATAAATTAAGCGTTCGAATCGGATGACTTTTTCCCTTAAAACCGAACTAAACCACACTGGAAACACCCCTACGAGAGTATCTGTCAACTTTTAACAATTATTATTAATTATTACTCTAATTAATAATTATTAATTTAAAATTAAAAAATATGAATAATCAGCATTTATTAACATTTAAAATTATAAGAACAGTTAACAAATTCCTCTAATGCCCGTATCGTATTATTCTTTTTCCATTGTGAATATGTTACGCATTCGAACTCCCTGTAATAGAACGATTTGTCGCGAATCCCCCACCCAAACCTCAGTCAGCCCGGATCGTTGCGCCGAACGCCAATATCCACCCCTCCTGTATCTCCGACTGTTTTATCGATTGAAAGCCGTCCCCCAACGCCTACCATAAGGCATTCGGAAGAAGCACATGATGCCCTCCATAACGCCATTGGCGTCGTCATCAGCCAGCAACGAAAGTTTGTGCGCAATGGAATTGTCATCGAGATCGCACGCACATTCATCCTGCAAGTTCGGCCGCATCTCCAAAGAAACCTCCATTAGAAGACACATGTATAAAAAAATATTTTTTGAAAAAATTTCCATTAAAAAACACACGTATAAGAAGACACGTACAAAAGATACATTCGACGTAATAAGAAGACACATCCAAAAATAATTAGGTGGTAATAGAGCAAGGGCATGCAACAGATGAAACGGTAAGTTTTTTAATTGATCAGAGTAATTAGGGTAGAAGCTGAATAATTGGGTAGATGATTTTTTAGTAATTTAAACTTTTAGGTCCAGTCCATTAAGAATTAGTAAGAGTTGGCTAGACCTTTTATTGATTACATAGTGAAATTGATAATAAAATTATATTTGAATATATGGTTCAATTTTTTTTTTATGGTTAAACATATCAAAACTAATTAAGAATTAACTATTAAATTAGTATCCAAAAAATTTTGACACTAACAAAAATATTTTAAAAATACTCCAAAAAATATATATATATATTTTAAAATTTGACAAAAGTGATTGAAAATAACAAACTGTTCACTCAATGCATTATCTGAAATTATTATTTTTTAAATTCAATTAACAACCTGAAAAATTATTTTTCCCAATTTAACTTCTTGAGATGAACCTAATTTAATTGTTGAGATGCGAACTCAATACTGCCTTCAATGGCTTCTCCACAATGGGACCCTCTAAACCATCGGGATTCTCCTTCTTTAATTGAAAAAGGAAGGTGGTACTAGGTCTTATGTCATTACATTGAATAATTCATTTGCATATACTCATCAGTGCCGAGCTACAATATATAGGTGCAACCACCATGTTAGGGTGATGACTACATTTTCAGCTCTCATGAGTCATGCATTTATCTAAACATGAACACTTAGGTTGGGGCTAATAGACACTCGTCAAAATGAAGAACACGAATGTAATTAAGAATAAGTCCAAAATTAGCTACTTTTTCAATTAGTAGTAGATTCCTTAGGTATACCACCAATATGTAAAAATCCCTGAACTTGTTTAATCATCTTTGACCATCCATGAATGTTTTAATTTATATTATATATAGATTCAGGATTTTTCATTCTTTTATGGTTTAATGTCGTAAAATTTGTTTTAATTATATAAAATATTTAAAATATTTTTTATTTTAATAAATAATAATATATATTATTTCTAAATTTATTTTAAGAATACATGCTAAGAATAAGGTTGGACACGTTGATGCGTGATGATATTTAGATCTGTCTAAGAGTGTTCGGAGTATAATTTTTTATGGGCAAATGACATATTTAAATAAATTCAATGAATCTCTTACCCAAATGTGCAAAACAGAAATATGTTAAGTGGTTGTGCAAATTCTAATATTATATAAATCGTGGGAGCCAACCACGGTTTACAATTTGAACATAAACCGTGGCTGGTAGGGACTGTTTCTGGAAGAAACAAAATGAGCATAAACCGTGGCTACCAACCACGGATTACCAAGGGAAAATTTAAGGCATAAACCGTGGGTAGCTACCACGGTTTATATGGATATTGGCTTTGAACGTAAAACTCTGTAGGCTCCCACAGTTTACGTTTATAATACTATGTGTGTGTTTGGATTTCAGTTTGCAAAAGTGAGTTTGCATAAAATTGATTTTACAAAATTGATTTTGATGAAAATTAAGTTTGTGTTAACGTGATTTATGTTTGTCAATATTTGTATCAAAATTGATTATAGCAAAATACAATGTAGTAAAAGATAGAAAAAAAAGAATTCATATGAACAAAAAATAATAAAAAATAGTATAGAAAATGATAAAAAAAACTCATATAAAAACATAACATCATAAATCATAACACTAAAAATTAAAATATGAAAATGAGTGCTAAAAATAATAAAAAATTAAAATATTCAATTTACTAGTGATTGAAACAAATCTGAATGATTTTAATGGAAAAAAAATGGAAGAAAGAACTGTGAAAAAGTAGAAAGAACTACACAGTGAAACTTATAGTTATTGGTATCCTTCTTATAGAAGAAAATAAAGGGTAAGGTTGGTAAAAAAAGAAAAAATTTTCTCACTTAATTTTCTAAAGGTAATCAACAACCATGAAAGTTGCCGAACATAAAAGTGAAACTTTCAAGAAGCTCAAACGCACTTCTTTCTTCACCAACGTGTTTGCCAAACACACCCTATATATACATAATCCGTGCTCATCTTCAGCGGATTATGTATATATAGTATTATAAACGTAAACCGTGGGAGCCTACAGGGTTTTACGTTCAAAGCCAATATCCATATAAACCGTGGTAGCTACCCACGGTTTATGCCTTAAATTTTTCCTTGGTAATCCGTGGTTGGTAGCCACGGTTTATGCTTATTTTGTTTCTTCCAGAAACCGTCCCTGTCAGCCACGGTTTATGTTCAAATTGTAAACCGTGGTTGGCTCCCACGGTTTATATAATATTAGAATTTGCACAACTACGTAACATATTTCTATTTTGCACATTTTGGTAAGGAATTCATTGATTTTATTTAAATATGTCATTTGCCCATTTTTTATCTTTATTAAGATACAGTTGGACATGACAGGCACACGTGTCAAATGAGTGAGGATGAATGACGTGTTCGAAATGTG
The DNA here is from genome assembly GCF_000817695.3 of Arachis duranensis. Lineage (NCBI taxonomy): Eukaryota > Viridiplantae > Streptophyta > Magnoliopsida > Fabales > Fabaceae > Arachis > Arachis duranensis. Next base: position 3,486,427 of record NC_029775.3, on the reverse strand, counting down.
TCTGACACGCGGACACGGTAACTCAACGAAGTATTCATGTTTTATACGGTAAAAGTGTAAGACACTAAAACTTTTACTTTTCAAAAGTACCTAACTTTTAAAAGCTATTTTTTTTGAAGTTATGACATTTATATTTTATATTTGGTAAATTAAATTAAAAATTATTTTTAATAAGTATAAGCAACAATAAGTACATTTGGTAAAGAATGATGCTACACATCCATATAACCATATAACCATATAACCAAGTTGGCCCAACACAAAAAAAAAAAAAAATCCAATACCATTAAATGAAACGTGAAATACACGCACCCAACACATACGAAATCGCTCTTACCCAACGCTTCTTCTCTCCCACGCTTCTTCTTCTTCTCTCGCGCTTTTCACGCTCGTTTACGTACGGAACGTCTTCTTTTTCTTCGCCTTCTTCTTTGCGTTCCTCCTTCTCCTCCTTCTCCTCCTTTTTCGCGTCCCTTCTTCTTCACATGTTTTCTTCTTATCGTCATTCTTTTGTTGTTGTTGCTACTGTATTTTTTTTGTCTTTTCCTCCTTCTCTCTCTGGTGAAGAAGCAATAGAAGGTGAGGAAGAAGAGTTTTGAATAGTGTAGAATGAACCGAACACAGTACTCATGGTGAACCGAACACAATACAATTATATAGTACTGAGTGAATGAACCCTGAATGCTAAACCCTAAACCCTAAATCCTAAACCCTGAACCCTACCGTAAACCCTAAACTCCTAAAACCATGAACCCTGAACCCTAAATTCTAAACCCCTAAACCTTAAACCCTAGACCCCTAAACCCTAAACCCTTAACCATGAACACAGTGAACCGAAATTAATACATGGGACAAACCAAAAGTTTGAAATACACTGAACCCTGAACCCATAAACCCTAAACCCTAAAATCCTAAATCCTGAAATCCTATCGTCATTCTTTTGTTGTTGTTGCTGCTGTGTTTTTTTGTCTTTTTCTCTTTCTCTCTATGGTGAAGAAGCAGTAGAAGGTGAGGAAGAAGAATTTTGAATAGTACAGAATGAACCGAACACAATACTCATGGTGAACCGAACACAGTACTCATAGTGAATCGAACACAATACAATTGTATAGTATTGAGTGAACGAAACATGATCCATTATATAAAATCAAATTCAAACAGCTTTCTGCAGAATGAACCGAGTACAGTACTTATGGTGAACCGAACATAGTACTCATGGTGAAACAATTGTATAGTACTGAGTGAACGAAACATAATCCATTATATAAAATCAAATTCAAATAACTCTGCCTACAATTTATATATTATCAATTCAATTCAATTCAATTTAGTACACCTCCGTCCATTTAATTCAATTCAAATTAGCAATTGCATTCCATTCAATTCGATTCAAAATTGAATAATCCAAACTTTGTCAGTTTGATTCATTTGAGAAGAGTAATCCAAATCGCTCTCCTTATTTGAAGTTGAGTCATTTATTATTTCGATTCAGAAGTGCAGATCGAAGAAGAAAACGAATAAGAATAGGAAGAAGATAAATGCAACGTAACCAAAGGAGAACGACGAAGGCAAATCAATAAGTAAGATTGCGAGCAGAGAAAAAGAAGAAGAAGAAGGAGGAGGTTTGCGTTGCAACAGAAGATTTACATTAAACAAAGCTTTAAGTTGCAGCACGTTATATATAGCGCGTGTATGACAAACGAATGAGGGGTGGGAGATGCGCGTGTGGAGGAAATTACTTGGTTAACAACCATGTAAAAAATACATGGATGTAGAGCTTTTTCGTTTGGTAAAATAATTTTTAAAATTTAAAATATTATAATAAATATTAATGTAAGAAGTAAATTTGAATATTAATTAATATACAAAGTTATATTAGATTTTTTAATTTTGATAAGTCAACTTTAAAAAATTTATCTTAAATGCTTACATAAATACATAAATTTTTTGATTTACCAAATATAAAACAAAATATTTATGTTTTCGAAAAATATAAATACATATTCAAAAAATTTTATTAAAATAAGCCTAAGTAGCACAATGACCACCACAGAAAACAATAAATAATCATTGAACATTATTAACAACTTGAAACTTTCACATTATGAATAGAATCTGAAATTCAATATGATACAGTAAAATATTAAATATTAACAATTATTTATTTTTATATTTTTAAATTAAATATTAATTTTAAATTATTTTTGGTAAACTAAACAACAAAAAATATAATAGAACGAAAATTTAAGATTTAATGAGTTCAAAGTCAAATTACCATTTTAATGTAACAAACAATTTATCAAAATATAGTTCACCATTAACTTAAATTACTATTGATGGTAATAATGGTACTATAATTACATAAACGGAAATGTTGATTTCACATCACATGATATGATGGCATAAATATAGAATACGAAATTGAAAAAATAAAAATAAAAAAAGAAATAAAAGAAGAAATAAAATAACTAAAAGAAGACACTAACGATACGCAACTGGTTCTTCAGCTGCACTTGTTCTTCTTCTTCTTCAACCTCTTCACCCACCATTTGGCGGTGATCTCACTTTCCACAACCCCACTTCACAAGTTCCAATTTTGCGATCAACCCAGAATCTGAATTCGAGTTTTGTACGATGAGGGGCCACGATTGGATCAACACTTGTCTCCCCGACGAGCTGGTGGTCGAGATCTTCCGGCGACTCGACTCTAAGCGGAGCAGAGACGCTTGCTCACTCGTCTCCATCCGGATCGGCGCCACTGGCTCGCCGGACCTGTTCGTGCACCTTCTCTCCACCCGCTTCTCCAACGTCACCAATGTCCACATCGACGAGCGACTCTCCATCTCCCTCCCCGTTCACCTCGTGAGTGTTCAAAACCCCAAACTGAAGTTTATCGTTCTAACTTCTATCGAACGGAATTGGTGCGAAAGCTTTGATTTTGGGGGGTAAAAGAACTGAATTTGTATTAAATCATTAAACTACATTAGTCCCTTGAAATAAAACTTGCTGCATAGTTCGTAACAATTACAAATATTTAGTCTCTTTTAAGGCTATGTGTGGTAAGTGTCAACAGAAAATACAAACTACAAAGGATGTGTTTGGTAAGGATTATGTTGGAGACTAACTTATTTGAGTTGGTGATGAAATTAGAAGTTTAAGCTCTATTTTGATGTTTTGGGATTTGGATATGAGCTTGTCTGTGTTTGGTTTTCAGCAGGGGAGAAGAAGGGGGGTGGAGAATTCTTCGGCTTCTTCCCTGAAGCTGAATTATCTGAATGTCAATAATGGGTCCGAGGAGGGTGATCTTGATTCCCTTTGTTTGTCTGATGTTGGCTTGGCTGCTCTTGGGGATGGCTTTCCGAAGCTTGAGAAGTTGAGCTTAATCTGGTGTTCTAATGTAACTAGTGATGGATTAGCATCACTAGCTCAGAAATGCAGTTCTTTGAAGGCCTTGGATTTGCAGGTATTGAACCATTTATTCAATGTTTATCTTGCTCGATACGCATGGTGGCTATGTTTATAGTGCAGTCTCAATCAAATTGCAGTGTAAGTCCATGTATTATGAAGAAATCGGTGATGTCCATGATTTACCCATTCGCTGTATTTCATTTCCATGAGGATAGCCTGTTTTGCCGTTTAGAATTGGCACAGCTGACTTTTATGTGTGCCCATACATATACATATTAGAAATGAAAACTAAGCTTTGAGGGCCCGAAGGGCTCTCAATCAGTCGTTTATGTCTTCTATTGAACTGCCAGCTGAACATAATATGTTCCATGGACATTAGAACTTAGGGCAACAACACTTATTTTCTCTATCAATACATTCTTTGGCTTGCCACTCTATCTATCTACATCTTCAGTTCTACAACTTAAATGGCATAACAATGTATATTTTTAGTTATAATTACTGGAAATTTCCTTTAGGGTTGTTATGTTGGAGATCAAGGACTTTCTGCTGTTGGGCAGTGTTGCAAGCAGCTTGAGGATTTGAATCTTCGTTTCTGTGAAGGCTTGACTGATAAGGGTTTGATTGAATTAGCCTTAGGTGTGGGAAAATCACTAAAATCTCTTGGTGTGGCTGCTTGTGCCAAAATAACTGACTCTTCAATGGAAGCTGTTGGATCACACTGCATATCCCTTGAGACTTTGTCGTTGGATTCCGAGTTCATCCACAATCAGGGGGTGCTTGCTGTGGCTGAAGGATGTCCACAATTGAAAGTTCTAAAGCTGCAATGTATTAATGTTACTGACGATGCCTTGGAAGCTGTAGGTGCTAGTTGTTTGTCTCTGGAGTTGTTGGCCCTCTATAGTTTTCAGAGATTTACCGATAAGTGAGCCTGCCCTCTTACAATTGCTTTTTTCTATATTTTACTTCATTTGGCGACTATGGTTGAATTATCACAAATTCACAATGCTCAATCCTCTTTCTTAGAATATACTATGAGATGCATTATTATTACTACACATTCTTTTATTTTGTAATGACTTGATCAACATTTTTAGGGCTAATTAATTTAAATGGGGCTGTTCATCAATTTTTTTCTCTATTGACATTTAACATATTAATATATGATGTTGATACTGTTGAAGCAGCACATTTAATGAGATAAGGCTTGGCTATATTGTTTATTTAGTTCCATTTGCATGACCCTTAAGGGCTGCATACATTGGCACAACCTTTCCTCATGTCTCCAATTGTTAAATTTGGATTCTGCCAAGAATTCTATCATTTTTTTCCTGCTTTAGTCAGTAATCTCCTTTCTTTGAATAATGGTTAATTTCAGGGGTTTGTGTGCCATCGGTAATGGATGCAAGAAGTTAAGGAATCTGACACTAAGTGACTGTTATTTCCTAAGTGACAAGGGTTTGGAATCAATTGCTACCGGATGCAAGGAACTTACACATCTTGAAATCAATGGATGCCACAACATTGGAACTTTAGGGATAGAATCCGTTGGAAGATCTTGCCAGTATGTTTCTATCCAAGCTAAATTTTGTAATGCATGGACTGGCATGTATGTGTATGTAAAATAAGGAATGAAATAACCATTCAATAAAGAAGCAACATAAGGAAGCAGGAGACACATGTTTAGCCTCTTAATCTTTACATTTGGTCAAGGTTTTTGTTTCATGATGTATTTTTCGTCTGTGGTGCTAATCCCGGCTTTCTATTGGCAGACGTCTTACTGAGTTGTCATTACTTTACTGTCAAAGAATTGGCGATGTTGGTCTTCTTCAGGTTGGAGAAGGATGCAAGTTCCTGCAAGCTCTTCACCTGGTAGATTGCTCAAACCTTGGGGATGCTGCTATGCGTGGTATAGCTATTGGCTGCAGCAATTTGAAGAAACTTCATATCCGTCGCTGTTATGAGGTACCTCATCTGCATGCCTGTTTGGTTTACCATGTCAAAAGGAGATCTCTGCTAGAACTTATTATACATACGAAGTAAAGTAGTAAATCTGCTTTCAAGTGGTCTAATTTGAAGCAGGCTTGTGCATTTCTCTCTTTCTCCTTATTGTTTGTGCTTTCTTTACCCTTTATTAGATTGGGACCAAGGGGATTGTTGCTGTTGGTGAGCACTGTAAGTCACTAACCGATCTTAGCATTCGATTCTGTGACAGGTAAAACCTTATTCACGCCCCCACCTCTCCATTGAAATCATCCGTTACATGCGTTATACATCTTTTCGTCTGTAGTTCCTTTTCAAATTGATTAGCATTCTGAAGAATATTTTTAGTCGGTATTGTTCGTCACAGATGATGCATAACTTAAACTCTTCATTAAATTACCAGGGTTGGGGATGAGGCCCTTATTGCTATAGCAGACGGATGTTCCCTTCATTATCTGAATGTCAGTGGTTGCCACCAAATTGGAGATGCCGGAGTGATAGCCATTGCAAGGGGTTGCCCTCAACTCTGTTATTTAGACGTCAGCGTACTGCAGGTTCATATTCGGATCTCTCCTTTTAATGACGAAACAGTTTGCAGACTTTAATTGTATATATGAATGAGTTCAAGATTTCATGCATTTAAGGATATCTTTAAGTGCTGAACTGGTCATCTTTCTTACGATTATTGCAGAATTTAGGTGATTTAGCAATGGCGGAGTTGGGAGAAAACTGTCCATTGCTGAAAGAAATAGTGCTGTCGCACTGCCGTCAAATAACAGATGTCGGTCTCGCCCATCTCGTAAAGAGGTGCACCATGCTGGAGTCATGCCACATGGTTTATTGCTCCGGTATAACCTCGGCTGGAGTAGCCACCGTGGTTTCTAGCTGCCCCAACATAAAAAAGGTACTGGTTGAGAAGTGGAAGGTTAGCCAGCGGACCAAGCGGCGAGCCGGCTCCATCATTTCCTACTTGTGTGTAGACCTTTAAGACCAGCTCGCCTCGCCTTGCCTCGCCTTCCGTATATACCCGTACCCCAAGCTGTGCAAACTTATTTTCGGTTGGTCTGTGAATGTAGATATAGGTGCTGCATTTGAAAATTTGAGCAATAGTATAGTGTGCATGGTTGTATATGTTTCAAGTTTAATTAAACTGAACTTTTGTTTTCTTAGAAGATGGATTTTTATTCTTTCTGGGAACAAATTCTCAATAACTTGACTTATATAGATGCATATAGTTTAAGATATACTATGAATAAAATTCTAAGTTTGATAATATTATATCATCTTGTGCGGTTTAAATTAGATCAAATCAGATCAATTTAAATTATACGTAATTCATTTGATTTGTTGAAAATATAGAATTTAGTCTAATTTGCTGTGATTGAAACACATACATGCATGATGCACCATATAGCACCCCTATCCTCTTCTAGAGAAAAAAGAAAAACACAAAACTCTTGAGGATTGTCTCTGACTTGCTCTCTAAGACTAAGGAATGAAACATGTTGAAGATTGAAAGAAATGAAATGTCATTCGTCAAAGAAGTGTTTGGAAGATGAATACAAGTCATAAGGAGCCCAAAGGTGGTCAATGGAGCATGGCTTCCTAGAATCCAACCTCAACCATGGCTTCCCCTTGCCACTCCAATGCAGCAAGCTAATGCGACCAGGGTGCAAGCTCCTGCATTTTCCTTCAAAGTTGTCACCACCTAACCCATGTTGGTTCCACCTATGATCCACCCCTTTGATGTTCCCTGCCAATACCAACAAAAATGGTGGAAGAGAACCCAAATGGTATATCCTCTTTTCCTGCTTTTGCACTCTCATCCACCCTTCTACCTTGTCTGTGTATCCCTCTCTCCTCCATTTTTCTATGTCCATCACCATCACCCCTGTGTTGAAGTAACATGCCTTCTTCCCTTCAAATGTTTTCGACAACTCCGGATCCTTCCAGAACTCCTCCGTAAAATACGTAGTGAAGTTTGCATTGCAGTATTCCGGTGCTGCCACCACTTTTTCTTCCATGTCTACGTTCCACAGCTTGGCTATGTCGTCCACTACAATGAGGTCTGAATCTAGGTATATCACGCGTCCAATGTCGTCTGGAAGCGCGTCCGCAAGGTATATACGCGCGTAATTCAACGGTTGGTCCAAGGCTTGTCGAACGGACTTTGATATCTTGTCACTGACTCTCTCCGAATCGAAGAGGTAGATCTTGAAATCGAGGTAAGGGAAGGTGGATTTGATGGCCATTGTAAGTTCTTCAGTGTCGTGCGCTGCAAGGAAGTGGAAATGGACATCCTCCGGGCAGCCAGAGTGCTGTAATATGGAGAATATGGCGGCCATGGTGCCACGCACATAGTTAACATCCAGAGTCATAGCTACGTTAATAGGATCGTTTTTATTTGATCCACACTCCTTATCATTCCAAAAGGCAGGAGCCTCTCGGAATGGAGGGACCTTACATGAAGGGAGACGAATAATATTGCCCAAACGAATAGCTTCTGTTGCGTAAAAGTAATTATTATAGTTAAGAGAAAGAAAGAAGAGGGACAGGATACCTCGGAGTGCATGAGAATACGTGAAACTCCGGAAGGTCATCCTGTCCTATATTTTTCAGATTTGAATGTGGGTGCTAATGATGTTTTTTGTTTTTTGTTTTTTTCTTTCCCCTTTAGTTGAGTTAAGAAAATCTAGTTCGGTTTAGAGAGCTAGAGAGAATATAGGAAAAAGAATGGTGAAGAGAATACAAAGGGAGGTGGTGAAATTGAAGAATATGAGGTTGTGGTGTGAGTTATGGATTTTGGTGTGTTCCCAAATTTTTAAGGAAGAGAGAAACTGTCGGAACTTTTATTAGTTTCTTGCTATGACACCAATTTGGTTACATACATTTTTAGATTAATAAACTACTAAACTAAATTTCCTTCTATATATAACCATGTTTTTTACTTTTTAGTTTGTGTTTCTAATTACATAACTATATATTTTTCACAAAAACCGACTTCGCTAACTAAAAATAAATATATAAAGAATTAGTAGCTTAAATTTCATTTGTAAGTTTGTTAATTGAAACAAATTAAATTATAGGATTCAATAATGAGATGCTTGATTTAATAATTAATAAGTCATTGATATATAACACAGGTTGAATTTTTTTCGGCATTCATTATCAGCAAGTTCAACTGAAATTATCAATTAAAGAGGTTTAAATATACTATATATATATATAAACCAACAATTTAATAATTAGCTTACTAGTCTGTGTAATATTTTATAGAAAAAATTTCAAATGTACCAAAAACATTTATGTTTAATTTATTTTAACCGTTGATTTTAATTAATATATATTATATATATTTTTTATAATTTAGATTCACGATTAAAACAATTGGAACACCGGTACATTTAAAACTCTTCTTATTTTATATATGTAAGCGAATAATATTGTTTTATAACAGTTGTAAGAATATATACCATTACTAATAATCAATATTCTAATTTAAAAACTAGTTCAATTGGTCCAACCGTTTTCTTGTTCACCTCGTTGTAAGAATGCAACACAACCACAATAATATAAGATATCGATTGTATGTAGCAAACAAAGTGTTATTAGCATGAAATATATTGATACAAATAGTTAAGTAACGTAGAAAACCGTTAAATTAGAAAGGAGAAAAAATGTTAGAAATAAAACTGTAAATTTNNNCATCATAGATTTACTGTTTATGAGATAATATATTTTGAATTTTAACATTGCATGTGTGTTGCACATGATTCTTTTTTTAATTATTCGATAATTGACAGGTAACCTGGTTAACTATATTTCAATGCTTTATATGAAAAAGATGCATGAAATGATGAAATCCCTTAAAGCCCAACTATATATTATTAGGTTGTTGTTTTTGTTCAAGAGGTAGACAAGTTCAAATTAATAAAGAGGTACCCAAGGTTTTTTGCTCGAGAAATGGATAACTTAAAGCCCAACTATTATGGCCCTAAAGAAAAAAAGGCATGCACTATATCGGACAAACTATATATAAAAAAAGAGACTAGTTGGATTGGTTTAGTGGTTAGCTCACTAGTCCGCTTATACAAGTGTTAGGGTTTTGAATCCCGCTTTATGTATGCAGCAACCTATTGGCCAGTAACAAATCCTTAAATAGAGTTCAAATCCGCAACAAATTAGTCATTGACCAATCAGACTAGAGAATATTGTAAAAAACCGAAAAGAATAAAAAAATAAAAAATAAAAATTTGCCAACCTTGAAAATATATCATACATAATATATCACATTATTGTCACTTAAATTGCACAAGAAATTAATACATATTTTTTACAAATGAACTTATCAAACAAGCTTGCAAATAATATCTCACTTAATATTTGTGAATGATTTATTTTTATTCTGTAAATTAAACCTACAAAGAGACAAGTGCAAAATGTAATGGTGGTTCTGGAGAATTTTTGCAAAAGTATATGGAATAAAGATTAATGTAAAAAAATCTAAAGCGTTTTGCTTCAAAAATGTCTCTGCAACAAGGAAAGAGATATTCACTTGGGTGTCTGTGTCCTCCATAAGATTTGTCCAAGATTTGGGCAAGTATCTTGGAATTATCCTTAACCATTCTAGAATGACCCGTTCAATTTTCAATTGTGTCCTGGATAAGATTCGGGATAGACTAGAAAACTGGAAAGGAAATTGGCTCAACCGAACAGGTAGACTCTACTTGGTTAATTCCGTTGCAGCCGCTGTTTCCACGAACCATATACAGATCTCTATTTTTTTCTAAAGGAGTCATCAATAAACTAGAGTTTATGATGAGGAATTTTCCTTTAATAGGACAAGCTAATGGAAGATAATTGAATCTTATTAGTTGGAAAGTGTTAGTTGTTCCAAAAAAATATAAAATTTTGGGGATTAAAAATTTTTATTGTGCAAATATTGCTCTTCCTAAAAAACTACTTTGGACATTTTTTCATCATCCAACTAAATTATGGGTCCAATTGTTGAATGTCAAATATCGATCATCTCAAGATGACTGTTTTTGTTGTCATAGGAACAAGGACTCTCACATTTAGAAGAGTCTTTGCAAGACTTGGAAAGTGTTGAAGGATGTGTTTACTTGGCATATCGGGATTTTGAATTATTTTTTTTTATTTTCTAGTTGGAGGAGAGAAAGATAGTTATCTAATGAGATAGATTATGTTCACTTTTCTGATTCGAACCTCCAGATACAATATATATGATCAGTTAGTAGGTGGTATTTAGAAACTCTTTATTTTTCTCTATCTCAAAATCTGAAAAGTAACATTCTTTCTTATAATCCAGATGTACAAACGGGTCTGGAAGTGAGTTAGAATTGGTATGGGACTGCATCAAAAGTCTATGACTCACACAATGGTTACTTGTAGTTGTATAAGCAGCTTTTTAGTTGAGAATAGTGGAGAAATTGGCTTTGGTTTTAGTGCCAACTTATTTTAAAAAATACAATTTTTTGGTTTGACTGTGTCTTAGGGAGGCTCTTCCAACTGCAAGCTTTTGTTTTAGAAGAGGGATGTCGTTATCGAATATATATCGAAGATGTCTTTTTAGTCATGAATTGGTTTTATATTATACTTGAGATTGTCTGAAAGCTCAAATTGTATGGCACAGGTTGGATATTTCTTGTCATTCTTTAGATTTGAAGAACTGGTTCTTGTATCATAGTAGAGAGCATCCGTTCAAGTTCTTTTCGAGACTTTGGTGGATATGGCGAGAAAGAAATAATGACATTTTTAATTTTCATGAGACTTGGCATTCAAAAAAAATGATTTGTCTAGTTTTAGCTTCAAAAATAGAGCTTATAAGTGTTTTTGAATTATAACGTATGTTTCTCCCCCTATATTCTAAGTGGTTCTTGGAACCCTCCTTCATCTATAGGTACTTTTAAGATTAATTGTGATGCTAATTATTCTAGTTTTGATGATAGTACTGTTTTACTTGCGTTATCAGATATTCTAATGGGTGTTAGTAAATGGGGTGTTTAGGAATGATTGAGAGTATTGTATTTTTCAAGAAAAATTATTTGCTATTTGGAGAGGTTATCTCTTAACTTGTGATGTGGATCAACGAGATGTTATTTAATTTGTGAGACGGATTGTATGGAGGCATTTAATCTTGTTACTAATCATTAAGATAATTTTGGGTTTATTGATCTGTTGGTGCTCAAAATAAAGAATATCATGCATTGAAATTGGCGAGTTAACTTTCGTTTGATTATAAGAGATGCAAACACAGAGGGACACTATGACAAAAATGACGATAAGGTTACAACTCAATCAAATAATTTTCTTATTTTTTATTTAACTTATTTAAGTAAAAAAAAACTTGCATCTAATATTATTTCCGATCCTCAAAACCCATAGGCATCAATTCTTTGGCCATGTTTGTTTATAGAGACACAAAATCATATTTGAGAAATGAGATATAATCAGAAATATTATATCTAAAGACATTAAATTAGTGTATTTTATGTCCATCTTGACAGAAAAGACACATAAATATTAACAAAAAACGTAACTTATTTTTGTTAATTTTTCATAATTATATTTTTTATTATTATATTTTTCTTCTCAAATTTTTTGAATGAAAAAAAATGAGAATAAATTGAATTTTCATAATTTGTTCTAATTTATCACTAAATAGAATATAAGAACATTAAATTTTGTATTTCTGTCATTCGTGTCATGTTTTCAGTGTCTTATCTTCTCCTATTTTCAAAAACAAATGCAGCCTTTTTGTTCCATATATGTAGAGTAATTACCCAAATCAGTCCCCAAGGATTTTAAAATAGAACATTTTAGTCCAAAAAAAATTAATACATAGATCAATCCCCAAGATTTTATTCCGGCAGACAAATCAATCTCCAGTCAAAAGAAACATGTATTTAATATAAATTCAAATTAAAATATTTTTATTTAATACATATTTTTTAATACAAACATATTTTTTTAATTAATAAATTTATCATTATTTTTGTCTAAAAAATATAGTACAATATTATTGTACAATTAATAATAATAATTATTATTTTATTTTATTTTATTTTTGGACAGAGAATTGTTATGTCTAACAGAAAAAAATATTGAAAATTGATTTGTATATTAATTTTTTTTGGGAAATAAAATGTTCATTTTTAAAATTTTTGGATACTGATATGGATAATTAATCATATATATATATATATATATGTATATATATAAAGGGAATGAAGTAAATTACGATCCTATCCTCTTAATGTGATGCATAAATGCTAATTGTGTAAATACAAGTCACATGAGAAACTAGCAAATGATTATTAACTTCAGCTGCTACATTCTGAGATGTTGAAACTCAAAATGTATTCAATAATGTTAAATGTAAAGGCTAAACTTTTCTATTTTTATTTTTATTTTTAAAAAATGTTAGCTTAGAAAGGAGAGCCTTCTAATCCTGGCTAATTAATGATGGGCAAGAGTGTCATTTGAATAGGTTAAATTAGCTGAATAATTTTTATTATCCATACCTTCAAATTAAATTAAAACCATTGTTAAAATATAATCCTAAGTGTGTGTGTGAGCCCAGCAAGATACAAGTATAATTTTACTTCACGTTCTGCATATGTAACCTACTCATAACATAACATATCAACATTATGATTATTATTTATTATATATAACATCTCCTAATCTCATCATTAGTACCAATCCTTACAGACATAGCTATAAACAATTATTATTATTATGAATTGACATTACTAGAAGATTCTTGTCCCCCCACAGATTTACTATTCATCAATTATTCATTAGCCCATTTCATTATTAATTATATTTTATATAGCATAATAATAAAGATTAATTCCTTAACCCTACCTTAAGTTTGAGACACACAGAATCTTAGCATGGAAAAAGGTTCACCAATTAAATTAATTAAGCCCATGGCTTCTAACTCTTGCCTTGCATGCATGCATGTTGAGATTTGAGACCGAGGGTTTTAATTAAATGATTAGGAGTTCAATAAATTAAAAATTTAATTACCCTATTGCTCCTTACTTAGTATAAAAAATATTAGAATTAATTGAATATTTTTTTATAAATTAAAAATATTCATAATTAAAAAATTAATTAGATCTTTAAGTGCATATATTTTAAGAGAAATATTTTGTTAATTTTAGTTTTGACATGAAAATGACTTAATTACAAAATTAAAAATAATATAAAGATCTAATTTTAAAAAAATCAAAACTTATTAATTGAAAATTTAATAAAATTATAGGATCAATAAAGTAATTAAATCTAAATCAAATAACAAACCAAAATGGAAAAATAAAAAGGAAAAGAAATTAAATTAGGGGTCAAGTTATGATTTCAATTTAGGGTGTCTAATTGATATAATGCGCATGCCTAACTATTTAAATTAGCTCCCTTTTTGAAAACCCAATAATAGCATAGCTACTTTATTATTATATGAAAATCTTTAGATCTCATCCTAAGTATTCCACTCTTAATAACCATACATTATTTTATCACCCGCATAATTAACATAGTAAACAACTAAAAAACTATATAATAATAGGGATTAAGAGTTCCAAGACATAGATAATGCTACACTTTTAAGATACATGCCCATGAGAAAAGCCTAATGACACTTTATTAGTTTCAATTGCCCTTTGGGAAAAGTAAGAAAATAGATATGGCCTTTTGATTATTAATTAGCAATGATCCTAATTTAACTTTTTCAATGTCCGAGAGATTTGCCTTTCTGTAAGCTACAAATTGATGGAGTTGTGGAAAAATAATAACTTGTGGAGGCATAATAGGAGTATAGAAGAAATTTTCAAGAATGGTAATATTTGCAATTTGCATATAAAAATTTATAAAAATGTTATTCGTACACTAAAATCAGCCACTAAAATGAGTTACTAATGTATTTATATATAAACACATGTATAATTTAATTTATTTTCAATGTATATTTATATTTTAACATATATTTTATACTGATAGCTAACTTTAATAGCTAATTTTAGTATATACGTAACATAATCCAAAAATTTATTAGGTATTATAGATAAAAAGAAATCATTCAACACATTTTTTACTTTTAACTTTTTTTAATTAGTGTTCTTAAAAGACTGATGATTAACAAAATCTTAAAATTGTTTTTTTAACCAAAGATAGAGAGATTTAAACCTGCGACTTATTAGGTGATGAATATAGGGAGATTATGCCATTTAAGCTGTAACTCATTGGTAACAAAATCTTAAAATTAACTTTAACAAAAATATTAAAACAAATATATCATAGAAATCTAAAAGTAATAAAATAACAGTTTAATTTTAACGTAATTATAATATAAAGACATTTATTTATTTTTTCAATTAAATACATGCATTAATGTTTTAAGAATCTTTTAAATAGCGAGTTTAAAAATTTGTTATTTTTATTAATATCTTAATATATAATTGAATGTACGTGTAAACTAAATTATAAAGTATTATATTATACAAAGATTTGGTATTTAAATTCATTTCTCAAGTTTATTTCAATTATCACTAAGAAAGAAATAAGAGAAAAAAAGGTATAAATTAATTATATAATAAGGTTTATGAAGAGAAGGGATATAGTTTGGGAGAGAGGGAACATGATGGCCTCCATGGTGACATGCCTCACACACTCATCTATCACCTCTTCAAGTTTCAGAAACACAAAGCATAAAATATTTCTAAAAAACTAACATTATTTTAGCTTATTTACAATAATTTATATTGATATAAATATTTAGCTTTTGAAACTTAATTTTTTGCTGTCTATTTAGTTTTCAATTTATCACTATGCCCTAAAAAGAATATATATTGCTTTTTTTCTTTTAATTATTTGCATAAAATATAAATAATATTGCTCCGAAAAATCTTTAAGCTAGGTTCTACCATTATATTATTTAAAAGCTAAGAGGCCGTAACTGAATTATATTGTTCCATTTTTGCTTCCTAGACAGTATAATTTTGTTTCATTTGTATATATCAAAGAAAAACAGTACAATATTTTATGAAGATAACAACACAATAAATGCAACTGAAATTGAATACGAAAATATTTGATAATAAAAAAAGTATTAATTAAAAAAAATCTAAATTTATTTTATTTAGTATTTATTAATTATTATAACAATTAATAAATACTAAATAAAACAAGTTTTAGCTATTTTTTTTTTAGTATTGCCGAATTGAATATACACATACTCATCATAAAATTCACTCCTTAAGTATATAGAAACTATATAGACAAAATTATTGAATATACTCTTAAAATTTCATTCCTAGCATATGTATGTGGAGCAAGAAAACATTGAAATTAAAGTAAATCACAATAATTATGTGCTAACCAATTTTAACTCCAATGGAAATTAAATGGTTCCTAAGCTATGACACCATGTTTATGTCAGCACTTGCTCAGCAAACCACTAGACACAAAGTATTAGTAGTTGCACTTTGAGCTGATGGTTAAACAGGTTAATGATTAATATAGAGTTAAGGTTTATTTTTAGGGTTCTTAATTTGCTAGGTAGGGGAAGCACATTGTAATTATGTAAACCTTGAATGTTTTTAGTTTTACTTTGATTGTAAAATGTAAAATGACATGAAAATGTAGAAATTGGTGGTCCTACAATTTACTGTGACACATTACTTGAGTTTATCATTTTTCAAATTCTTTAATTATACATTGTTGGACAAATGATTCCATCCAACTAAGTTATAAACAACGAACCCAAAACTTTATATTCAATTCGTCAATGGCGTTAATTGGATTGGATCCAAGCTAAAATATAAATCTAAAGAGCTTGTCATGAAATTTCTTCTGTCTATATATTGCTGTAAGATTAATGGAACTAACAATACTAAAATGTCAATAGCTCCTACATGAAACTAAACCTAGATTTTAAAAGAATAAATAATAGAAAAAAAAATTAGATCCCTAACTTTATAATTTAAAAACGCATAAACTTTTAACTAATTGAAAATACAAAAAGGTTCGTGATCTTTTAAAATACGAAAAATTTAAGTTTTTTTGTTTAAAATATATAAGGACAAAACAGTCTCTTGAAAAAATTTAGATGTCTCACATTTTAAAAAATAAAAAATATTTTTATATTTTTAATTAACTAAAAATTTATTTATCTTTAAAATAAAAAGTCAACAATTTATTTATCGTTTATTCTAAATAATAATAATAATATTAATAATAAAAAGGTGCAAGAGTCACTGTGAATTTGGAAGGCAGGAGAGGAGTTAATATTGTATAATGAATTAATGATATAAGCCAAACCATTTTTTTATGTTGATTTAAATTAAATTGAATAAAGCTATGCACATGAAATTTAGTGAAGGAATATATATAGTGGATTTTTTTAAAATAAATAATTAAATATTTTATTTATTGATATAGATAATTTGTAATATATTTATTAATTTTATTTTATTTATATATTTCATTTACAATGTAAACAAATTAATATTGTTTATGTCTCGTTTATATTGTAAACGAGATATATAGAATTTGAAAAGATACATCTATCTTATTTACAGTATAAATGAGATATGTGTATTTGTAAGTATAAAAATATAATTTTAAAAAATAATAAAAAATATTAATAATTTAATTTGGATCAATTTAAAAAATAAAAATCGATATATTTTGTTACTATTTATATCAACTTTAATTCATTTATATTTTAAATTTTAAATTAATCTTTATTTGTTTGTACTGAGCTCCTAAAAATAAAACATTTCAAATAATAAAAAAGACGAACCATTTCAAATAATAGAAAAAGACGGTTTCAAAATAATAGAAAAGACAAATAATTTTAATCATTGATTAATAAACATCAATGTAATTTAAAAATGTCCATCTAAAAATTAATACATTATTTTTTTAGAAACTAACCTATTTAAATTAATAATAAAAAACATAAAAAAATAAAACGCAAGTATGGGCTACCGAGACTACCGGATCGCCATCTCAGACAAGCATTATTTCGGGATATGAGAAGGCTAACAGGGAATAAAGCCTAAGACGAAGAGTAGTAGGAGTATTCATGGATCGGATCGTATCGACAGATTCGCAATAAATATTCGCATCTAATCCGAAAATTGCGGATACGATACGATCCTTAAATTGATTGGATCGGATCCAATTCGCACTCTTTGCGGATCGGATTGCGGATATCTGCTCTACATCCGCGTATTTAGTTCGCAGATCCCCAGATCCGCACAATAATAATTAATAAATAAATAAATATATATGTTTGGTATTATATTTACTTGTTTGTATGTTTTAGTTAGTAATTATTATTCATATATTGTATTATTTTATTTTTGTTATTTAGAAATAATTTTATTAAAAATATTTTAGGAATAAATAAATTTAAAAGTGTGAAAAATATTTTTATTGAATTTTTTCCATAGAAATATGATTAAAAAGAGAAAGTTCAATTATGTAGATATATCCGATATCGGATCTGATCCGCACATTTGCGGATCGGATTGGATCGGATCCGACACTAAAAAGCGCGGATATCATATCTGATCCGATGAAAATTGTGCAGATCGGATCGAATTTTCGGCGAGATCCGATCCGCGTACACCCCTAACGTAGAGTGTACTAATTTAAAATTTTATATATTTTTAATTTTTGTGAGCATTAATTTACTTTTAGGAAAATAATATACTGATTTTAAATTGACAATTTTAAATTAGGTAATACGACTAGTCATCCATTAATTAGTGAGTTAAAATTGCTTATCTCCCCTATTATTTTGAAACCATCCATCTTTCTTATCATTCGAAAATTAAAACGTATATCTTTTATATTATTTAAAACGTTCTATTTTTAAGAGTTCAGTACAAACAAACAAAGTTATTAATTTAAAATATAAATAAGATATAAATTAATTAAAATCACTACAACAACAATATAGATTATTTTTTAGGGTTATAATGTGTAAAAGAAAATTAAAATTTGTCAAAAAAACAAATTTTGACACTATTTTAACTATGAAAATATGTTAATAAAAGTTTTGTCAAAAATAGTATTTTTAACATATAAGTGATTGTGAACAAAATTTAAATCTTATTTTGATAAATATGGCTGTCAAAAAAAATTTGTTAGAAAATTTTGAGAACATATTTTCTGTGATACTTATTAATTGTCAAAAATACTATTTATTTTGACACTTATTGACTATAAAATATTCTCAACAAAAAATTTTAACAAAGAATGAGATGTGATCTTGAAACTAAAGAATAAATTAAGATTTTGAAGATAAAGAATGAGTAGTATAATCCTAAACTGAGAGCAGTGTGATGTCAAAATTAACAGAGCCCAAAATAAATTTGTATGACTTATATGACAAAAATATTTATATGTGTAATAGTACTATAAATGAGATGTATAAAAATTTAATTTGTTTACGAATATATAAAAAAATAAAAAAATAATTATATTATAAATTTTTTATATTCATAAATAAAATATTTAAATTATTTATTAAAAAAACAATATATAGTTGGGTGATGAAAGATGACACGATTTGGATTGCTTTAGATTTTCCCTAGTACTGTGGTCTGTGTACTCTACTGTACAGCATCCTTGTATTGTACGGCAAAAAGTATAAGACAACAGAACATGATGCTTGCGTGGAGCAATCAACATAGATTTTGTAGCATAGATATAATTTCATTTCAAATTTTAGTTTTGGACTATCTATTTAAATAAAATAATTAGAACAAATATTTATTCAAATATAAATATACAATAATTGCTAATGAGTAATAGCTTAAATAACATAATCTTTCTATACTCAATTAAGAGATTGCGGGTTTGAGTCTCCTATCTTTAATAAAAAAAATATACAATAATTAAAAATTGGTTAAGTACTTGTCTTATTTATATTTTATGTAGATAGTAAAATTTTTGTCATTTTTTATAAATACATATAAATGATGAAATCTTTCTCACAATTTACAAAGACAAAAATATATACCTAAAATGTGGATTTTTTTTCAATTTATAAATAACAAAAATTTATATATAAATCGTAAAATTTCTTCCACAATTTAGGAGGAGTTAGATAAATATATCATGTATGAGATCAAATGACGAATTGCATTGTTGGATATTAAAGCAGTTAGAAATTTGGGATTGAGAGGATTTGGGAGAGAATTTGACGACAGCGATATTCTGGCAGGGTGAGATTAAGAAAAATCAAAATTATTTATAACAATTGAACGACGTTGTTCACATGACTGAAAGTATCAATGAAGAGGTTAATTTTTTATGTGTTATTTTTTTAGGTGTTAATTATTTTTTCGTTCATATTATATGTAACTTTGATGTATGGTTAGGATATTTTTATACATAATTTAAAGATGTTGGTAAGCTATATGTTAAAATCTGATTGGTAACATGTTAATTTTTTTGTTAACTTATATATTAGTCTTTTTTCTGTAAAATTTTTTAATTAAATAAGCATTAACTGATTTATATGTTAAAATTTTATTAGTATCAAATTAATTTTTTGTTAATTTATGTGTTACAATGTTATTTGTACTTTGTTTAATTTATAAATAATTTATAATGTAGTGATTTGTATGTTAAAATTTGATTAGCATCGAATAAAGTGTTTCATTAATTAATGCGTTAGAATTTTATCTGTCAATCATTTAATTTATAAATAATTTAGAGTTTAGTGATTTATCTATTAAAATTTGTTTAGAACTGAATTGATTTTTTTTGTTAACGTATGTGTTAGACTTTTATATGTGACTTTTTTCAATTTATAAATAATTTATATGGTAGAGATTTGTATGTTAAAGTTTGATAAGTTTTGAATTAATTTTTTATGTTATTACTGTGTTAGACTTTTATCTGTCGGTTATTTAATTTATAAATAATAAATAGTTTACTGATTTATCTGATAACATTTGATTAGAACCATATTATTTTGTTTTACATGATGCAGCAGACTAAGTATATTTATAGTGTTAAGAGATCAGACAACATAATATGTCTCTACATGATCGAATCAGACCTTATTTAAAAAGTAAAAATTACGGACTTGTATCACTTTGCTAGACAGAACAGTCATTAGTTCTAAAGGGATGAACCTTTGCTGAGCGCATTCATTGAGAGGTGGTGTCCTGAGACGCACACCTTCCACATGCCGTTCAGAGAATGCACAATCACGTTGCAAGACGTGGTATATTAAATGGGGTTTCCTATTGATGGAGAGGCCGTTAGTGGGTGCCTCACTAACTTTGACTAGTTCATTCCCGACAGAAGACCAGCGTGGAAGTGGTTTCAGGAATTATTCAGCAAGCTACCGTTACTGAATAAAGTCAAACAGATGACGGCCCACTTCACATGGTTCCATGAGAGGTTTCACGTTCTCTCAGCCGATACGAGTGAGGAGACAGTGCGTATATATGCACGTGCTTACATTATGATATTACTGTCTACTCAACTTTTTGGTGACAAAAATGGGAACTGAGTTCATCTTCGATGTTTTCGTTTGTGGCGAGGCTTGACGGATTGGGAAAATACAGCTGGAAATTCAGCTGCACTGGCCTGGTTGTATAGATACATGTGTCGAGTGTCCAATAGTAATCTCATTAACTTAGCCCGACTCCTTCAACTACTACGGTCCTAAATTTTTTTACAGTTCTCCACGCTGAGCCCAAGTAGTTTTGATACATTTGAATTTTCGCTGGCCTCCAGATATTGATTACAGTTTTGTGCGTGTTACATGTTTATTTTAATGTACTATCCTTTTTCATGCAATGCTTACAACGAAAATTATAAGTGGACGACATATCTACCGACCTTCAATGTCAGGGAGTAAAGAGTGGTATTAACACGTCGTTCTTTAGACATATTGCGTGATCGAACCGTAAGTTGTTTAATTATTGCTTTTTGTTGGATTCACAGTTGACATCAAGCATCTTTTTATGGTGTTATCTAAGTTTAGCTTGTCTTTTACACTAGTTGACACAACTACAATAATAGAGATCTTATAAAATAACTTTTTAATCCATTTGGTCTGAAATATCTCAAGGGTTCTTTGTCAATGAACTTTACACCCTCAAGAATTTTTTATCTGTGAACTTCGCACTCATAGGCAGATTCTATGACAACAATAACAACTGAATAGACTTTTTAAATAATAAAATTATTAAAATAAGACTTTAAAATAAGATGAAAGATGAATTTTTAGCAGATTATATAATTATATATGTTGAAAAAAAGAATGCTTCAAAATTTATTTCAAATGGTAAATTGATATTTTAGTTATATGAAATATCACAAAACAAATTTAAAAATACCAAAATTCTAAAGTATATAGTTAAATGTTGATTTCTATATATTAATTTTGACCTATATACTATAAATTATATTTTGTTAATTTTTTGTTATATTATATTTAATTTATTTATATTTAATTTGGCCCATCTTTTAAAATTTCTAGATCTGCCACTGTTCGCACTCTGGTCTCTTTTTTTGTTTTTATGAATTTTTTTAGAGTAATGCACTAACAGTAAAAAATTTTCCTCCTCACTAACCATTATAAAATGACACTCTTCTAAATATTTGGCTTCGGTTAGTATATATAGAGTTGTAACTCTTCATAAACTGTAGTTAAGATAAAACGGTTTATATATTCAATTAATTTATTATAAATCGTTGAAGGAGTTTCACATTTTATGCACATCGTTTTCTCTTCATAAAATGTGAAAGAAGTTTCGCGATTTATGTGTATGTTAACTTGTATGTTCATAAATTGTAAGAAAAATTTCACAATTTATATGTATTTGTAAAAAATAATACGGTAGAAATTCTATGATTTTTATAAAATATAAATAGAATAAGCACGTAACCAGTTTTCAATTGTTATATTTGAATAAATATTTATTTTAATTATTTTATTTAAATAAATTATTTTTTACTTTTTTATAATAATTTATATTTATTTTTCACATAAAATCGTCACCTTATTTAATTTTTTGCATTGGCACACAAATAAATGAATAAAATTAAATATACAAAGTGATATGCATGATACTATTTGAATAATGAAAATCACATTAAAATCTAATATACACTCAAATATATAAGTAGTATTGAAACAATATAGGAAAATTATTTCTCAAATATATATATATATATTCTCGTCGAGATAGATTTTGCCTCTGCCATTGGCAGGGCTCGAGGTCTTGCACACATTAACCATTACCATATAGTAGAACTAAAATAATCCGATTTATTTGTGTCTCTAATTATTTGCAATCTTTTTTTAGAGATTGACCAGTTAAAAGCTTAGAACATGCATGTCTTGTTTGTCTAAAAAAAAATCTCATCACACCTATGAAAGAATGATTCTTGTTGGTAACCATCCTTTTGTAGTTCTAGATTACCATGTCATCTTTAATAATTTCATTTTTCTTTGAAAAAAAATTAACTACTAATTATTCTTTGGTCTGTCATGCTAAAGGTCACTCAAAAGATCTCTTCTGAAATTTGTCTTTTCTTTATTGTTATTAAAAAAACCAATCCAGGTTAGTATAAAAAATATTAGGTTATCAGAATTTATTATTTTTAATTATCAGTTTAATTATTAATTTATTAATTTAATAATATATTTTAATTTATATTTTTAAATATTAATAATTAATTAATAATAATAAATAATAAATTTTAATGATTATCGATCATCTAACATTTTTCATTTAATATACCTAGCTAGTCTCTTATGATAACAATTGTTATATTCTAATCCTATATTTAACTAACACCTGGGTGGGGGCACAATGAAATAAAAGATTGGAACAAATGCAAAAGGGATTATTGTTTAAATTTTTTATGGATCATTTATTTAATTTAATTTCCTCCAATAGCCGATAACGCTGAGTGCACGAGATTAAAGTACTGTTAAACATCTTTGCACTGATGGACATGATGTTTTTTTTTTTTAGCAAAGGATTATAAGAAACTAGAATAATAATAAGAAGCATTATCTATCAAACGTGATTAAGTTGTAACCATAAGCTACTCAATTAATGAAAGCCTATAGACACTAAAAAGTAGGGTTGCCCTACAGTTTCAGTGAAAAAAAAAAGGTGATATACAATGCTTAATCTAATTATTTATTATAATTTTTATTTATTTTTGATCCCATTTATAAAATTAAAAATAAAAGATTACATTGAATTTTGTCAAATATTAAAAAAACTGGAGAAGATCCATTTTCTTACACCTAATAAGTGATTTTTACATTTAAGTCTTAAAAAATGACGGAAAAAAAATCGTTTTGAACTTCAAGTTGTATTTAATACATTATTTAGAATATAAAATACGAAACAATATATAAGAAAATAAATAAAATAATATGTCTTTGTTAATTGTTCCACTGTTTCTGATCTAGTATTTTAGTCGACAAAAATTTGATAAATTTGGTATTAAATAAAGATATTTTTGCATTTATAATACTTTAATACTTTTGTCCAAAAACAATAATCAAATGGATAAGAGTATAATGAGTTTGCACTCGTTTTTTATTGTTCCCAAAGGAAAAAATTTTTCTTTTAATCAAACATATGTGAATTTAATCGTAATTTTTTAATAAGAATAAAAAATCTTTAATTTCGATCAATTTTTTTTTGTCTTATTCCATTCGTAGAAAATAAAAAAAATTCTTTTCAATTAAATTTGAATTTGTTCGTTTTGAATCGAGCCTTCTCTACTGTATTTTACTTATTTAGGAAGGTCTAATAATTGGGTTTAGAAATTAAAATTATATGGTAAAAATTTGTATAATGTTTTATATATGTAGCAATTCATTAATTATTATAAATATTTAAATAGAATTCAGATATACAATAAAATCGTCTTTATTTTATCATATTCAAGAATACCGTAGAAAAAAAATAATAAATAAAATAAAATAAAAAACTTTCATATGCATGCATTTTGTTCAAAAAAAGAAAGAAAGAAAAAAAAAATGAAATGATGGATCCAACGAGTTTTTCATGGGTTCTTTGATAGTGTTCATGGGGCATGCACTAAATCAAAATCTTTCCAAATTTTGAGTTGCAGCGGAGTGGGCTCCTCTTGAAGCAATTTGCCAAATTGTGTATGGTACAGTCTCACTTCTATGAGAAGTTTATTTTAATTTAATAATTGATTTTTAATATACTTACATAATAATATAATTGTAATTTATATATATTACTCCAAAGTAAATAACTTAAAATGTTTTTAAAACACACACTGTATAAATATGTATGTACTTAACTACTTATACTTAGCATAATATATATAGGAATTGGTATTGTTTATATCAAAATGTTGTTGCATGAAAATGATAATTAAAATAAATAAGCTAATGAAATATATGAGAAGTTGAGAGAAATCTTTAATTTTAATATAGAGAAGGTTGGTGTACAGCAGAATTATAAAAATATATGGTGTTTTACTAAGGTACGAGAATTGTGCAAGATAAATCGGATCGTTCAATTGGAGGTACTGAAAATCCTAGGTCCGATTTGTGTACTGACAGAAAACTTTGGGTCAGATTTGTGTATTGATATAAAAAACTTTGGATCCGATTTTAGAAAATTCTGAGTCCAATTTGTGTCTCTCTCTCCAATGAAATCGGACGGTTCGATTTTTTCTCACTAAAACAAAAAATTAAAAGTCGTCACAATCGTATATATTTTTCCAATACTCTATAACTCAACATAACTCACGTGTCAATCTCATATAAAAAATATTAGCCAAGTTGAGAACCTTTTAAAGTGTTAATTGTTACATAAAAGATTTGGACGTGATATGAGTAATTGACTAGTGTGAAGGGAATGTATGCGCATGCAAGGAAGTGAGTATGGCGGCTAAGGGGGCTTGGTCCTTCCTTAAGGTAAGGGGGTGAGTGGGGACTCAATGTCCCTCAAATCAAATAAATCTCATTCATTACCACTTCAAACAAAGATGGGTCCCTTTTGTGCTATCAAGTTGGGACACATTTAGTGGGACCAATCATGGCTTTTTGGGCTTTCTATTATTATTACTACTTCTATTATCAATTGAGCCTTGCCTTGGTTGGAGAATGATATCAAGAAAGTTAGCCTTGCCTTCTACAGAGTTTAGAAAGGTGATGCTACTTTTAGTGGGGCAGTCATATAACTTTAGGATTAATTAAGGTGAACGTCTCAATTGATATTAAGTTTAATTATTTGTTTGTTTTTATAATTTTATTAAATTTATAATTATATTTTATATAATTTTAATTGAGTTTTTACAATTTTTTTTATAAAATAAAGTATGAGGGAATAACGTTTTTTTTAACAACGTAAATAATAAATTAAAAAAAAGAAAGTTGATTTTAATTTTAAAATTCAAATTTTAAATTAATTAGGTTTATTCATGTTTAGTGGATTCGGGAGTTCAAATTTCGTCTTGTACATGAAACAATCTATTGGCCAGCAGTAAATTCTTAAATAGAACTCAGTATCGCCGGCAGATTAGTTTTTGACCTACCGAATTGGAAAATATCATGAAAAACCAAAATGTTCAGTGAACTTAGGATGTAGCTCATTATTTACATTGTTCACAATCTCCGATGTCTACTACATAACAGAATTGTTTTTATAATTAAGTTATTCCTAAGTCCTAACTAAAAAAATTAGAATTAACTGAATATCTTTTTACAAATTAAAAATATTCATCATTCAAAATCTAACTAAATCTAGTGTATATATTTTGGAAAAAAATATTTTGTTAATTTGAATATTTTTTATATAAAAATGATCTAATTACAAAATTAAAAATAATATAAAAATTTAATTAAAAAATATAAAAATTTAATTAAAAATTTAATAAAATTATAAAAACTAATAGAGTAATTAAATTATAATATTATTATTACTACTTGAATATTTCAAATGTTTAACATATTTTTTCAAACATATATTGATTTTGTCTCTTGAAATTGTATCGAAGATGGGTAGTTTTATTGAATGAGACATTTGAAGCAAAGTAGGTTGACCAATATATATATTATTTTGATGGATATATTAATAGTGACTGTATATTGCAATGAGAATATATATTTTGGTGTGTGGTTGAAGAATAAATTGCATTGCTTGAAGAGAGTGAGTTTGGTGGGTGCGCGTGCATGATAATGGTGGATGCCAGCCACAACAATAACATTTATTGATGACGCCATACCATTTTGCATCAAACTGCAAAATCTTCATTCTGAACTCACATTTTTTCATCATTGCATTCACTTCTTCCTTCCATTATTATTTACCATTTACTTTTTTACTATATATGTCCCAGCCACCCAGTTTTTATATGAGTTTAATTTTATTCAATAATAATATAAAATATTTTACACAGTTATACAATTATATTTATTTTTTAAAATAATTATTTAAGTAATTAATATAAAAAATAATTATTTTTATTGATATAGTATTATGTAATTAAATATATGTATAAAATTACTCTACACTCATAATTAGTGACGGACCCAGAAAAATTTAATTGTGGGGGCAAAAAAATAATAAAATTTAGATATAGATATATTTTTTTTGTTTTTCACAATATTCAATAAGTTAAGAACTAATCTATTATGATTTTGAGTTTTATTTAAGAGGGTCAATGAATTACTACACACACGAAATGAAATTTGAACTCCCAACACTTGTTTAAGCTGACGATTAAGCTAATCACTCGACCAACCCAAATTTATTTAGACATATTTAAAATTTTAAATTAAAACTATCTATACATATTGATAAGAATTATAAAAACATACACACAATCACTTGTTATAGTATTTAAAATAATAAAAAAATAATTTCATTCGGTATAATATTTAAAATAATAAAAGAATAATTTATAATGACTTTTTTATTTTTAACATGACTAAATATTATTTTTTTATATATGTTCTTAAACAATTATTTTTTTATTATCTCATATTTAATTATAATATCTACTTATTATAGTTTTTATGGTATAAATAAATCTTTTATCTAAAATAATTACTATAATTAAAA
>NC_029775.3:3447706-3458681 GCF_000817695.3 Arachis duranensis | reverse complement strand
TAATTCTGTGGGGCAAATGCCCCCTCCTCCTTCAATGTAGATTCGTGCTTGTTCGTAATGCATCAATTTTTTTTATATTTGAAGAAATTTATATTGCCTTCTTAACCAATGTATCACTATTTTTAAAATTTATTACTAAAATATTATTATTTTTAAATTATTTAGTTAGATGTCACATTTTTTTTAATTAAGAGTGAGATTTAAACTCGCGATTTCAAGTGAGTATAAGAACATTATACCATTTGAGTTATTGTTCGTTGGGTAAATGTGATAGTTTTACTATAATGACATCTATTAATTTTATTTAGTATGTTGATTAGGAGGTACTTATGCAGTGTGCGTTTTTCATAGGGGGTGAAAAAAAGTCAGACGGTTTGCCAGGGGCTTTGGCCTGTATTTGGCCTGACTTGGTCTGTCTTGTTATAAAATAGACACAGACTCAAATTCTTATAAAAGTCTTATTATTTTTAAATACTTTAAAGTTTAAAATTTTTTATAAATATTAAACATGTCATATTACATATAAATATATTTTTTTAAAAATAATTTTTTTATTAAATAATATTTTTATTTTTGTAAAAAAAAATTACTAAACCTTTTAACAGGTTTCAGGTCAGATCAGACTGAATAACAGGCTAAATTTAATACTTAAAAAAAACATATAGCAAACTGCAAGTCAAACTACAGGTCAGACTCAGGTTAATTAACTATATAACAGATCAAACCTGTTAAAAATAAAGTTTAACCTAACCTATCCTGTTTCCATCCTACTTTCTCATTAAGAAAACGCTAAAATAAAAAGAATTGACGTAGTTCTATCATCCACATGCAACAAATTATTATGATAAATCCAAAAATCAACTAAAAATAACTGTCAAATTAATTACTATTTTAATTTGTATATATTTACAATCGATTTTCACATATTTTTATTATATATTTTATATAAATAACAAATTTTTTGTGTATAATATATAATATGATTAATTAATATTTTTTGTCTAAAATACTTACTAAACATAATTACCTTGTAGGTAACTTATCAAGAGTCTCTCACAATACATAATAAAAAGGAATTAATTCAAGTTTTATCACACGTACTAATAACCTTCATTATTCTTTGACATTTTTTGTTTGGTTCAGCACACATTATTGTACATATATATGTATGTGGCTGTATGCCTTCTTATACTAATTGAGAGAGGAATTGAAGCTAAGCATGTGTAAGTGTAAGGTTGATTATTATATAATATATATTAATTATTAATGTTGAGAATACTCGTAAATTGAAAGTGAAGGAGAGCAACAATATGATGAAGGAGTTAGTTTAAGATGTCGGCATAGACTTGCTACCAAAACTTGCTCTAAAAGACCATGAAACCACTAATTACTCCCTTTTACTTCAAAGTTACTGTTACTTCTATATGAAACATACATTATCATCCAAATCTACTTTGTGTCCCTCAATGTACTACTTACTAGAAATTAAAGTTACTGTAATTTACCTCATGTTTTCTCAGAAACACATTAAAATTACATAATGAACCATAATTATTATTTATACATATAATAAATACTGAACAACTTCATGGGTAGCATAATGAATGATATTGAAATTAATTTTAATATATTAATAATATAATATTATACAATTATTTAATTAAATTAGTACATTTAAATAATAATTTTTTTACTGATGTGATTGACAATATATACAAGATTAGTTATTTGTATACAATTCTTATATGAACAATACATAAAAATTAATTTTTAATTTATAGAGACCACTTTAATAAAGACACTAAAAATGTCTTTTTTTAAGATATTTAAATGTGTCGTACTATTATTTGGCATTTTTATTAAACTGGTTAATAATTTATTTTTTAATAAACCCTAACAAAATCGGTTTATTATAGCAATAATAATAAATCCAATTATTTGCATTATAATTATTAAACCCGATTTGATCCGATCAAATTACATAATCTAAACCAAATATCTTTAAATTTTTTAATAAAAAAACAAATATATCCCTGATTTTTTATTTTGTGGACATTTAAATTCCCAAAAATTTAAAAATACAATTAAATTTCTAAAAAAAATAGGTTTATTGTTATTGTTATAAAAAAAATCGATTTTATTCTAATTTGTTAAAAAAATTAAAATAATTGGTTAATTAATATACCCAATAATAATGCAAAACATAAATATTTTTACAAAAAAATGTTTTAAGCGTCTTTATAAGAATATCCATTCATTTATAACCCCAAGCTTTTCAAGACTAATTATTCACTTGGAAGAGAAAAAAAAATCCTTTTTTCTTTTATTTTTAAATTTGGATGGTGACATGGTTAGCATACAAGTCCGTGCATGCTTTGTGATAAATACATGAAACAATTTGGTAAAATAATGATAATGCCACCTTAATACATGAAACTGCATGAAGAATAAAAATGATTTGTAGTGCTTTTCATTTCACGTACGGGCCTCAGCTCCCTCATTCAAGGATATTCTCATTATTTTTCTGCCACGCCTGATTTTATTTTATTTTATTTTATTTCAATTTTAATTTTAATTTTAATTTCCCCTTGTAGCATTAAATTTGTTCTTCAACATGCCCATCAATATTTAATTGTTTTTTCTTTCCTCTTATTTTCAATTATGATTTAGCACTTGTTCTCTTAGAAATAGACAAAGATGTCTCCATCAATAGAGGTGTTTTTCACTTTTCCATTATGCAGTGACCATTATCAAACAAGTCCCAAGTGATTGGGCTTTTTATTATTTCTAATTTTACTTTTTGGCTACTAATTGCTTTGCTAACCTCTTTAGCTAGATAATTTTTATATTATAAATAACTCAGCATATTAATAAATTTAACTATTATTTGAATGAAAAAATATCGATTTTTTTATAATTTATCAAGTTATTGTCGATAATATATATTACAATATATTGTTTATAAGATCGACAATAACTTACTTTTTGTTTGGAGACATTTTAGACGAGGAATATTATATATATTATTTTTGTGCATATATATATATTTAAAAATTTTCACTTTTGGTATTAAAAATAATTTTAAAAATTAAAAAAAAAATTATTTTATATAATAATAAAAAGAGGTGTCTACATAATTTTTTATCATAAACCTAGTAATGTAGTAGCTCTAATTAAATGGACTTTATATATTACCTCTACACACAGTTTAAAATAATTGATGTCTTGCAAAAACAAGAATAAGACACATATATCTAATTAGTTAGCTGGAGTTTATGATTATGTTTCTATTTTTTTTTAGAATTATCATTCAAAGATATTGTAATACGTTGAATAATTTGAGTCATGAAATCAAATTTCTTGGAATGAACAAAGCACACTCAACGGTGACCAAATCTTAATTTTCTTTGTGATTGTAAAAAGAAGTGAATGATATAATTTGAAGTTTGGACACAATTATGTTTAACATTTTCCATCATCAATTCAACCAATTATTCTTCTAATCAAATTAGCCCCACACACCCTTCAAGCTAAAAACACAACAGTATATAGTAAATACTCTTAGTTAATTAGTAGCTAAAACTAACTTTGTCTAAAATATTTATATGGTCCCCCCAAAAACCTTTAATATGTTTGGATTATTATTTATAAGGTAAGTTCTAATAATAGTCTTTTGCTTGTGAATATCAATTAATGTTCTAAGTAAGTATGTCCTCTTTCAATACGGAAAAAGCTAACTCACTGTTGTTATTCTTATTCTTAATGTAGTAATATGAAGATAGATGCTAGGTATTTCTGTGACAAAGCAACAATGTCCATTAATTTCTGTTTGCTGTTGCTATCTCTCAAACAAGAGAAACATCATTGAATTCCGGATATTAAATTATAAATAAAAAAATTATAAATTGACAAGAAATGTTCTAATTATGGAATATTGAATAATAAAATTTGAAAGAACAAAAAAAAAATAATACAGTAAAAACTCAAATACAGTCGACTTCACCTAAAATTGATAATCGAGAGTAATTAGATAAAAATTTAGTCAAATTATTTAACAACTCTTAACTACCAATTTTATGTGAAGTAACTGCACCTGAATTCTAACAAATAATATTGGTGCATATAATTCAGTTGATTATGGCTACAATGATGATTCTTGGTTCCAACACCCGCATGCTTTCTTGTATTCTAAACACCCCTTCACTTGTTCCTACACTCACTCTAATTCTTTTTTTCACCTATAAATCCCAACCACCCCTTAATCCATTCTCTCACTCAAAAACAAACACCATTATATTATTATTATTAATAATGGCACTGTCTGGCTTTGAAGGCTTTGAGAAACGCTTGGAGCTCCATTTCTTCGGTGACGACCCCTTCCATTATTTGGGTCTAAGAAGCCTTGACTTTGATCAATGCATAAACCAAACCCTGCAAGCCGTGCAATGCACGGTGGTTTCCGCCGTGGGTAACTCCTTCTTCGACGCCTATGTCCTCTCGGAATCAAGCCTCTTCGTGTACCCAACGAAGATCATAATCAAAACATGCGGCACCACACAGCTCCTGAAATCGATTCAACCATTGATTTTCTATGCTGACACCCAACTAGGGTTGACCCTGAGGTCGTGCCGTTACACGAGGGGAAGCTTCATATTCCCAAGCTCACAACCTTTCCCTCACACAAGCTTTAAGGACGAGGTGTCCTACTTGGAGGACACCCTCCCTCCAACGCTTCATAACCGTAAAGCCTCCATAATGCCCTCTAACTCCTCCTCACATGCGTGGCACGTGTTCACAGCCACGTATTACCAACAACCGCACAAGCCCTACACCTTGGAGATCTGCATGACGGATCTTGACCCGATTCTCGCCCGAAAATTCTTCCGTCCTCGTAATGACG
Source organism: Arachis duranensis (assembly GCF_000817695.3). Lineage (NCBI taxonomy): Eukaryota > Viridiplantae > Streptophyta > Magnoliopsida > Fabales > Fabaceae > Arachis > Arachis duranensis. The sequence continues at coordinate 3,453,781 of NC_029775.3, read as the reverse complement.
GAAAAACCGGTGACTCCGCCGGAAAAGAAATGACGGAGTTCACCGGGATCGATCAGATCAACCAGGAGGCGCTAATTTGCGACTTCGCGTTCGATCCGTGCGGTTACTCCATGAACGCCATGCATGGGGAGTGGTACTCTACCATCCACGTCACTCCTGAAGACGGTTACAGCTACGCGAGTTTCGAGTGCGTGGGGTCCACCATTAACGGAATGGAGATAGACGTGCCTCACGTTTTCAGGAAGGTCATTCAGATTTTCCGACCGGGTACCATGTCCGTTTCGATAACCTCCGCTGGCGGCGATTTGCGGAGAACGGTGGCGAGTGCGGTGGAGGCTATGGGGTTCAAACGCAGAAGTTGCGCCATGGATGAGTTCCCTGAAGCAGGTAGCGTTGTCTTTCAAACTTTCACGGCGATTCGCCGGAAAAAGAAAGAGGTTAATTAATTTAGAGATTAATTAGTTGAAAGAAAAATAGGGGTGGTGACGTGGCCTAATGTGATTGGTTATTATGGATGATGAATATTGTTGCGTTGACTTGTCTAGGAAGCTTTTTCTTTTTTTAGGATAAATTCCTAGGTGTTAATTAGAGCAAGAAAAGAAAACTAAGGTGGTGGTGTTATATTTTATTTATATTTAATTTCTAACTCTTGATGAGCTGAGATTTGTGGATTTTGTTACTTGTTTTTCTCAATGTAATAAGTGACACGTTTAAATATGAATGAAAGATAACATCGTCACTGTTATTATTAATCTCCTTAATATATTTTTTTTCCTTGATTTATTAGAGAGATATGGTATGGAAAAAAAAAAAGAATTAAAGGGGTAGCTTAGTGAGGTTAGAGTGGAGGAGGTTGAGGAATTGAATGATATTCATCATCATAATGCACCCCACTTAGGGTTGTCACGCCTAAGATTTTTGAAGATGTGTGTGTGTAGTAGTGAGTGAGTGGGTGTAAAAGTGCTCTCGTCTTATTCATTCTTGCATTATTCATCATAAATTCGAATAGCTAATAAGAAAAACATTATTCATGGTCGTTATACATATAATTTACTTCACGAATAATTATAATTAATTAACAATGCTATGTGTCATCGCATTTGGATTTCATAACAGCATTACTTTATAAGCTAAGTTGCACATGCATTATATACATATTTATTTATATAGTAATTAAGAAGAGCTGGTGGGGTGGTGACACATTTTAGAGATATATCAACCTCCAAAAGTGGACTATTTAATTTATGGATATTATATCCAATATAATAGTGAAAAATAAAAATGCAGAATATACCACACACAAACCCACAAATTATAATAATAATTATTTTAAGTGTTCAAAAACGAATAATTTTTATAACTTGATAGCGATTAAGAAACTTAAAGTGCACGTGGCCATAATTGAATTTGGGTGACACGCCATATACAAGCATATTAGAAGGGGGAAGTAGAAGACAAAAGTAGGAGACAGGTTAGAGAAGCAATAATAATGTTCCAAATTCCAAGCTGCTTTTTAGTAATTAATAAACTAGGAGATCTTCCAAAAAAGGTTCATAATTAGTATACCTGTTTGTCAATAATACAAGCTACATATTATTTATATGGGAAAGTATGAGGAGCCAATGAAATATTTATATAATGCGTATAATGGAGGTTTATGGAGTATTAGAGATATAATTATTAGTGTTATATTTTTTTATTAGCTGAAATTTTTGGGATGAGTGGTATCATGACATGGTATTAAAGCGCTAGATCTGAAAAGTCAAGAGTTCGACCTTTAGTGAACCCAAAAATTAAACTAATTTTTCGAGAAGATGTTTATTATCTCTTGTACTCGGATGGTTATTCTAAATAGTATAGAGGATGTTCATTTTATATTTCAATAACCATTGTACACATTATACAAATAATCCATTGTCTCCCTAGCGGGATCTTATTTATATATAACCCGGGCCTATAATACAAATATATACATCATGATTTGTTGGGTGACATTAGTGTGCCTTTGTTTATTGACTCGTGAAATTAAAGGATAGTATGTACGGTTGGTATATATGCCAATGTAATAAGGATATTCTTGTTCTTCATATTTTCTTTGTATGTGTACTGTTAGTTATACTTATTATTTCCTTAAAAATTACTTATCAAGAGACGTTAATAACTCAATATAGGGTTTTCTTTTTTATATTTAATTTAAACATAATTTTAAAAATAATAATACTATTTATATACCAAAAACTTATTAATTATATGTATCTAAATTATTTTTTATTTGACAAAACAAGGAAAATGTAGTGTTGATTATTAAAAATATACTAATATCAAAATAACTGGTGTATATTTAGAGTCAGTTTAGATTAACTTTTAAAAGAGTATTTATTTTTTTATTTTTTTAAATCTTTTTTTAACCAACAAAAATTATTTTACATTTGGATAGATTTTTTAAAAAGAATTTTTAAATATTAAAAATATTTTTTGTTTATGTTCTTTTAAAAAGGAACATATTGTTAGTTTTCAGAAAAATAAATAATTTATTTTTTTAATAAAAATACTTTTTATTAAAAGACGTATTTAAATAAATTTTAAATTAAATAAAAATACTTTAATTTATTTAAAAATCTGAATATATATCGTTCAAATTATCAACATATATATTATCCTAAAAAATTCTCTCAATTAAACGAGTCAAATAGCATTATTCTCAATTAAGAGGCAACTCATTTGAAGGTTCATTTATATATTATTTTGTAAGCTAGTAATAGGGAGTTGGTTAGTCAAGTCAAGAAATAGTTCGTTAAACATTCTGTTTTGTTCTTTTAATTTTTTTTTTCAGAATTGAACGCTTATTACTAGTAGAATAAAAAGAGTTACAAAAACTTATAATATTAATTCAAGCAATATAGAAATTTTATTATTCAAATCCATTTATCCCATTAGCATGTATTGGATTCCGATTTAACTCCCATCTTAATTCTTACCTATACCATATCATAGTAAGATGATTGATTACATAACACTTGCCATGACTACTTTTCTGATTTCTGATCTCAATCACTTAACCTCAAAGCTTTGCGGGTGATAAATTAAGCTTTTGGAATATTATTGCTCTGATTATAAATTTAAATACTTTAATATTATGAGGAGAATTATTCATCAAGCAGCTGGTTTGCCCGAGAGGTTAAGGGGGAAGACTTAAGATCTTCTGCACATAAGTGCGCGTGGGTTCGAACCCCACAGCCAGCACTTTTGGCTTTTTGGTCTTAGCATATTTTTCGGATAATTTTTGGTATTTTGTTGGGCTTCTCCATACTGGTATTTGGGCCATGTCAAAAATTGTTTGGGATCTTAAGCGGGCTTTATTTATAAAAACCTTGTTGAGGTTTAGGAATTAAATTGTCTTAATGTACAAGACCAAAAAAAAAATGTTAATGTGGTTTACCGAAAAAAATAATTATGTTAATATCAATGTGTATTTTTCTTTTTCATCTATGCGTTTACATAAGCAGGTGGTACATAAAAACTCAATTACTTAGGTGATAACCATAAATAAAATGGTGCAAGAAATTAAACAAATATTCGGTTTTGACAAGTCTAGACTACATTCAAAAAAATTTTTTATTGTTTACAATATCTTTTAATTCAATAGGTTAGAAAATAATTCATTGTAAATCTAAATTTTATTTAAGAGTTTATTGATGATTAATAGATTATTGTATATATAAAATAAAATTTAGATTTTTATACTTATTTAAACAAATGAGTGAGTTAATTACTTGACCAACTCTAGTTGATTTTCATTCAGAAGTTAGTAAATGAAATATACAAAGTAAGTAACTTGATAAGAATAAGATACCAAAAAGATCAAATGTTAGAGGGGAAAAAAAATAAGGAGGGTTGGGTGATGATGCACTTTCAGGTTCCATTGGCAATATGAGAAAGTCATATGGTGTGTTGGATGTAGGAAAGAAAATAGAAAAAAAGATGAGAAGAAAGAAAATAAAAAAAAAATTTGTGTGTTATTTGGATATAGAGAAAATAGATGAAATACTCTTATCTATATTATATGTAAATTATAATTTATTAATGATAAAAGATAAATATATAATTTTACTAATATTTGTATATTTTTTTCTATTTTCATCTCATTTTTAAATAAAAATATTTTAATGAATCTCACACTATTTTTTTTTTATTTTTTTATCTAAATAAAAAAAATTTACTTTTTTATCTATTTTTTTTCCTATTTTCTTTCCCTTCAAATTCTCTCTATACAAACAATGTATTAGTGCTTTATGGCACTGGCTTCATTGTACTATTTATTATTTTAAGGCTGAAAATTATTATTATTCAAGGGTTATTAGATTGAATAATACTATATATTTAAATTTTTTTTATAAATTAAATATAATTAAATTAAACAATAAAATTTAAAATAATATTAATTAAAATTAATTTTTATTATATTAAACTAACTTATTTAAATTTAATTAACAAAAAAATTTAAATATGTAATATTATTCTTATAATTTTCACTTCGCTTCCCCAAATAAAAGTGTCAACTAATTAAACTGCATCTGGAGATTAAATAATTATACATCAACCTTTTGTCTTATTATTAATCATATTTGTCACTCTATTTTCCCTATTAGTAATTTGACTAATCTTACTTAAGAAACTTGTCTATCTCTTTCACCATATATATATATATATATATAACAAGAAAGCAACTTTGCCTATCTTCCAACCAATCCGATATTATTTAAAGGAAGGTTCGAGTAAGATTTTCCTATTATAAGTAGAATTTTATAATTTTATTTTATTTAAAAAAATAGCATTGAGGCGGTGTAATTTAGGAAAAACTACTAAAAATATCTATGAAGTTTACGAATGTCGACAAAAATACTTATAAACTAAAAAAAATGAAAACTGTACTTATAAAAGATGAATTTCGTACGATAAAAATATTAAAAATTTAATTTTTTATTTTTTAATAAAATTTCTAAACTACCTCATCTTCAACCTCAACTCACTTTATTTTCAATTTTTCATAACTCTACCTGCTCTTTAAAATTCTTGCCATGGTGTTTGAAACTACTCTTACAAAAGATCAAACTAAAATCAATAGTAGTAATAGTGGTGGAGGATCGAACCTCAACTGATTCAGTCATAAACTTACAACCCATACTCAAACTAAATCAATCAAACACAACAAAAATACTCAAAACATAAAAATTTTCAAATTCATTCATATAATTTCAATTCACTTTAGCAAAACTAGAAGCAGAGAAATATCTATCAACCATAAAAAATCAACAAATTCCATTCATCCACTTTAAAATTTATTTCAGGAAAAATCAGAAGTAGAAGTAGCCATCAACCGAATTTTTTGTAAATCAATCTTAACCTTTATAAAAAATAGAAACAAATTTAAAAAAATTAGAACAATATCTTTTTAGTAGTAACCAAATCAATTTTCAAAAAGAAGAAAAATAAAATAAAAAATGTTTTAAAAAATAGCTTTTTTTCATCGACTGTAACATCGTCGACAGCAAAACCTCCATCAGCAGCGCCACTTCTCTTTCTTCTCCTATTTTTCTTTACTGAACTCTCTTTCTGCAGCACCACGATCCCTCTCTCTTTTTAGGCGCACGACGACGGTGTTATTTTCGACTGGGTCAGGCGCTCTATGACGACGTTCTCCTCGGTTGGGACAAACGCGCCACGACGACGTTCTCCTTAGGTTGGGTCACAGGCGCGCAACAAAAGTATTGTAGTCATCTTGAGAATGAGAGGGAAAAACAATGAGAGGGGAGATTGGCAGTGACGGGTAGGTGAGTGGCAGATGGTGGTGAGAAGGTAGGAGGAGAATTATGTGAAAATTTTTGAGAGAGGGTAAAATAAGAAGAGAAGAAATGGAGTGACAGTAAAATAGGGTTAACATGAAATAGTTAAAAATTTTATTAAAAAATTAATAAAAAATTAGGATTTGAATATTTTTATCATACAAAATTTATCTTTCATAAATGAAATGTTAATTTTTTTAATTTATAAATATTTTTGTCAGTATTTATAAAT